>NW_015160840.1:1330290-1357296 GCF_001447785.1 Gekko japonicus
GCCCCCCCCACCCGCCCGTGCGCCGGATCTCCAGAAACGGCAGTTTCCTGCACTTAAAGGAGCCAGCGTTTCCCTTTTAAATGCAGGAGCCGGCTTTTCCCCTTTAAGAGCACGAAGCTGGCATTTCCCTGCAAGCTTGGGAGGAAACACGGGTTCCACACACTTAAAGGGAGAGAGATGGGTGGCTGTGGGTGTTGGGGGCGGGGGGCCCTGGCAAACCGGGGGGGTTGGCAACCCTAAGGAACTACCACCACCTCAGGCATGTAGCCATGGTGGGGCACTTAGGGACATGTGCCCCATCACTCATGGCCCAGCCCCCACAACTCCCACTGCCCCCAGCCGTGCCCTTACCTGCCGGCCTGGCAATGGGCATGGAGGTGGAGGCTGTGTGGTTGGAGTGCGGCTGCCTTGCTGAGTATTAATCTCACCAGGCGCCAGCTCTCCCTCTCCCAGGCTGAGTGAGCGGATGAGGCAGGTAGGCCTCACTGCAGTCATGTGACCTGGTGTCACATGACTGGGTGACATCATTGCAGCGAGGCATGCCTGCCTCATCTGTTGCTCATCCAGCTCTGTGGGGGTGGCGGCGGCAGCCTCCTGGGGGATTTCTCCTAGGCCAGGTGATGGGGCTTGGGAAAGAGGCACTTGTGGAAAAGGGCCACGGCCTCTTATTTTTTGGTCCATTCGGAATTCACCTTCAAACCCCCTTTTGGGACGCTTCATTCCTTACACAGGCAGGCAAGATTGCTTTTCCAGACATGCATCCCTTGCAAATAAAATCCATCTCTGTTGAATGCCCAACTCTTATTGTTGCCGGCTCTCCCCTCCCTTTGTTTCATGCACAGTATTGTTTGCTGTGTCATTTTCTGTAAGGTTTGTATACGTAAGTCTCATATAATATGAGAGATGTTTTCCCACTAGTTGCTTAAAAAAAACCACCTTGCTGGTTGAGCATCTCATTTGGAAGGATAAGAGAGTGATGAGCAAGTGCTCTACAGGATTTCCCCATGTCCCACCAACCAAAATTTTCTGGCTACGCCCCTACCCCACCCATGTTGCCCCCAACCCAGGGCATGCTGAAAAGGTACTAACTCCAGGGTCTGTGTTGAGCCTTGCCAGGCTGACATGGGAAGAGGGCGCTTGGGGTCACAGAATAACTTGAGCCAGCCGTGTACATTGCCACAAGAATGCTTTCTATCCACCTCGTTGCCTGTAACCATACAGACCACAATCCGAACCAAGTCATGTGGCTCTCTGTGCCAGCCTTTTACCAGTTACAGATAATTCCAAAGGATCTCCTCTTCCCTAATAAGAATTTGGCTTGTCATTTCTTCTCTATAGTTATTACATCGCTAACATGTTTGCTCAGCAGCACGTTGTAGTCATTGTATGGTATTCTCTCCATACACAACCATCCCAAGCAGAAAGTTACCGCTATTCCCATTTTACAGGTAAAAATGAGGATCAAGGAAAGTCACCTGCTCAACACAACACTACAAATGCATAGGAGGAGAAGAACCCAGGTCTTCATTATCTAAATCCACTGCCCAGGATGGATGTAGACAGCCTGGACAGTTTACAGTCCACTTTATATGATCTGAGGTCAGGCCAAGACTCCATTCTTGAACACTGGATGGAACACTTGGGAGTTTGTTTAATTTTTGTTATTAATTCCAAAAGGGGCTGTTTCATTGTTATTTTATATGTTATTATCGCGTTACTGTTGTTTCATTTTCATAATTCTATTTTGTTATTTTCAGTTGGTTTCAATGGAAGACACACACAGGATACCTGCACTAACAAATGTCACAAATTGCCCCCCACTTTGATGCCAATTAAAGGTGATGCCAGGCTGCTGGACAGCATCACCAGGAGCTTGGGGGGGGGGGGTGTTCTGAAGGGAGAAATGATGTTGCATGATGTTACATCCAACCAAAACCCCAGATGTGACATAAATTCATGCAGTGATATTCTGGTTGCTCCTAAAAACTCCATGGTTTCTGAGGGTCTGGGAGGATGGCCAGAACATTGCACAACACAATTATATCACACCCAGTTAAAAAAAGGACATTACATCATTTCCACCTCCAGACCTTTCTTTTGCTAGTTCCGAGACTGAGGGCAGAAGGACAGGCCCATCAGCAGGAGCCCTCCCACCAGAAGCAGATACCTGCCAACCCTAGAAAGCCTCCCCAAAAAGTTTTAAAACCTCTAGAAAATGGACAGGTATACCAGTCTATTGATTATAAAGAATCTGGGACTACTTATAGCTTTTAAAAAGTGCCTTCTGTATACATTTATAAAGTATTGTAATAGAAGATGAAGTAATAACATATCAAAGAAAGAATCTTGCTACTCAGGTTACTCAACTTCATTACTCTCCTCTTTGACAGTTGGAAACTTCTTGGATGGAAAGGAATGCATTGAGAAGACAGTCCAGTATTACACAACATTTGTTGCTGAGAGAAATTGTTAGTTCTTTATCATGTCAGTTCTCCTGGCCAGAGTTTGTTGTTTGTGACAAAGTCAAAGTCAGATGACTTCTCAATCATGTTGGTGTCTTGTGAATGCATCAACATCTGCATTACAATATCGTAGTCCAAACATGAAGCAGAATGTGGTGGTAGAATCCTGAACAGGTAGAATAAAGATTTCACTTTTCCAGGGACATGGAGAGTTATAATCTGAGTATTTCAATTGCTGAAATACTAGCCACCAGCCACTGGAATAGTCAATTTATATGGAATCATGATTTTATGGATTAACCTCAATCCATTTAGCACACAGCCTATGAAACACACATACCCTTAAGGATATAACTGCGTTTAAACATGCTTAACTCTGATGGATTTTAGCCAGCACTTCATTGCTCACAGTGGACATTAGAAACATTAGTAAATCATTTTCTACCGTGTCTTGTACTCTGCAGGCCAACCGGGCTTGGGAGTCTATAGATGCAGGCAGCCAGGAAGTGGTGCTGGCACACAGGCTTGCATCTAGTGGACTGGTTGATCCAGCAAGGCAGCCTTCCCAAGCCCTAGCCTAAAGAGGCTGGGAAGTAATCAAGCTCAAAAGCCCTGCTGGCAGGTCTTGAACTCCTGCAGCTGCACTGTATTTCGGCCAGGATCCCGAGAAGAATTATTGTTCTCACTGCCTGGCTCTGGGCTGGGGTTGTGTGCAGCCAGTCGAGCACTTCCCCTTCTTTTGGCCACCTCAGCCCAGGCCTTCTGCCACGCCTGTTCCTGTATAGTGAGAGCATCCCCTGGAGGGGGGGTGCTATGGGCCCAGGTTTGCATCCTAACCAGCAGAAGTCTGGTGATTATTTCTGCTGGCTCTGCAGTGCTGGGCCCTCCCTAGTGCCTCTGGTCTTCTGTTAGCCAAATTGCCTTATTTTATTAAAGAGGCTGCTGGTGAGGCCTCCCTTGCAGACTCTGGCAGGGGGACCTCTGGCTCTGCTGGCTCTGCAGTGCTGGGCCCTGCCTAGTGCCTCTGGTCTTCTGTTAGTCAAATTGCCTTATTTTATTAATAAATGTGGGGAATTATGATTATTAAATGGCAATAGGCATTAATTATAGGACCATAACCTTTGTATACCAGAGTTTGAATTCCCAGTACCCAGGAATAGACACTGAGGCTAGATTACTAAAGCAGTGATTTCTTTACTGAAGGATTCTCAAACATACAAGCATAAAATCAAGCATACACACACTCAATACAGAACTAAGAATTCAGAGAGGAAAAGTACAGAGATGTTTGAATTAGCAGGAAGTATCGTTGGTGGGGTGATACTGTACCTGTCCAGTGAAACTAGTTGATTCTGCAGTGAAAAAAGGATAAAATGAGGGAAGGGAGATGTGAGTTGACCAGCACCAAATGTGGGGAACTGCGCAAGGAACGGAACCAGCAAGATAGGGTGGGGTTAGGAGAGGTAAAAGCAAGAGAGTGAGCAAAGGCACAAAGCTCTTCTTCTATACCCAAAAATGTGACCTGAGGCAGGGCTGCTTTAGTCACTTGGTCCCCAGGAAATCTTAAGAAAACCTAAACTATGAATGGGGCAGAAAAGGGATTAATGGTTGGGCAATTGCAAGTAATGGCTTGGCTGGGAGTGATACCTCTTGGGGGAAGGGGGGAGACAAAGGAGAGGAGGAAGAGAACCAGTCAGGTTGCAGGACTGGTACTTTGGATTAATAACCAGATGTTTGACAGCTGCGTTATCTTGATGGGTAGCAGAAAAACCTGATGGCTTGCTATTGTCGTCAGGCCCATCCTTTTGTCTTAGGCAGGAGAGGAATTTGTGTTTCTCCTGGAGAAGTTAATATGTGAGGACGGGGGGCGGGGAAATGCCTGTGTGATGGAGAAGGGAGTTTTTCATGGTGTCTGTGCGGGAACATCTTGTCCTTTTTGCAGAGCATGGCTTCCTTCAGTGATCTGCTGCTGTTTCTGCATATATGGAGGTCAGGGCTGCCGGTCTGCATCCTTGCACTGGCATGGTTGCAAAGCTGCGAGGGCAAGAGGCTTCTTTAGTCCAGGGATCCACATCTGGCTTGGCATGCTGCTTAGGCACAAGGCTCCCCTTGGCCAAAGTACATTCCATAGTTCAGTATAAGGTCACTGCTCTTGGGCTACAGTTCTGTCCATTGCCCTGACACTCTCTTTTCACAGTTCAGCAAAGCAGTCGTATTTAAGAGTCTTTAATAATGCCATCTGAAGTGGCTGCATGGCAACATTTCCTCGGTCTCTTCTCCTGAGGACTTGGGAGTCAGCGTCACTGGGCTGGGTAAGGGAGATTCTGACACCACCTTCAGTTCATCTGGTCTGTTTAAGAAGCTTACAAATTTGTTCAGATATCTACACAGATATTCTGAATATAAGTAGCATCAGCAGTAGAAAATGGCAGCTCTAAAAATGCTGGCATAGACCAATTATCCTAGCATCAATCCTCTACATCAGTCTGGCTAAGTAGCCCCAGTGAAGTGGAATCTACAGAGCTTCCACTGTGTTGTCTTTTTTTGGAAATCTGATACATGGAAAGTAACACTTCTTTGCAGTACCCATGATCTTGTTTTACACTGCTGTTCCATGTTATATTGTTTTAATTGACACTAGTGAACTGTATCTGGAGGCTGTTACATTCAGAGGCACTGCACAAACATGTGTTCCATTATTTCAAATATCTGTGAAAGCTGAAATGAGATACTAAATCTGCATTTTCAAGTTCAACTTAACTCCTAGAATGTGAGAATACTTGTACTTCAACTCTTATTAATCCAGCCACAAGGCATTCTTAGAATGTCAGAGAAGGAAAGTGTTTTCGGAAAGAAATGACAATACACTAAGTAGAAATTGAACAAAAACGTAGATACTTAAATGCTATTATTATTATTACCAGTTGTCAAACTACACTGCTGTCACTTCCCTCACTAGGTCGCATCATTCAGACAATCACTATCTCCAAAGCTTGAATCCAGTGGCACCTTTAAGACCAACAAAGTTTAATTCTGGGTATAAGCTTTTATGTGCATGCAAACCTCTTCATATGCACACAGAAGCTTATACCCAGAATTAAAATTTGTTGGTCTTAAAGGTGCCACTGGACTCAAACTGTTTTATTGCTTCAGACCACCTGAATCTGTCTCCAAAGCTATAAGATATAAGCATGGCAGGAGAGAGGAAAGAATGCTTGGAAACTACTGACTTTGTAAAGATCCATCTACCTTATACTGCTCCTTAACTTATTAGTTTTAAGCAGATTACTAAAATATAGGAAAAGCTAGACCCCATTTGAACAGCTGCCAACATCTATCACAGATACATAAAATTTCACAGTTTTGCCACTTGAAATTCAGGCACCCACCCCCCTTTCCAAAAGCATTTAAAGGGTCCCAAGCAGCAATTCAGGTGCACATGGCCCCGCCCCACTCTCAAAAAGCGGGGGTCCATGAACCTGAATCCCAAGCGGCTGTCCCTCTCCCTCCCCTCTTGCAAGATTTAAAGAGCCCTCCAGCTGATTGGCAAGCCATGTGCTCTCACCAATCAGCTGGAAGGCCCTTTAAATTTGGCAGGAGGGGAGGGAGAGGGGTGGCTGGTGTTGGAGGGAGGACTTGGGGTGGGTTTTCCCCTACTGGCCAGCTGGCTGGCAACGGGCAGGAGCCCCCAAATTCAGGGGATCTCCCACCCCCACCTGGGGACTGCCATCCTTAGTTTCTTCAATTAAAAGGCAGATGGAAGGAGCAGGGGCCTTTCGGATTCGAAGGGAGAACTCATTGGAGCCAGGCCCCCCAGCAACCACCAGGCAGTTTGCTGCTATGCAACTTGCATGACTCACCCAAGCCCAGCAGCTTGCTATTGTTCAACTGCAGCCACTCCATGAAAGCCCGTGTTGCACAGTGGGTAGAGTTTCAGAGAGACTTAGGTTTGAATTACCACTCTGCTGTGGAAGCCCACTGGGTGCCCTTGGACCAGTTTCTTGTTCTCGGCCTATCTTCCCTCATAGGGTTGTTATGAGGATACAATGGAGGAAAGGGAAATGATGTAAGCTGCTTTGTGTCCCTATTGGAGATAAAGGCAGAGTATAAATTAAGTAAACAAAATACATATTGGTAGAAAAATGAAGTAATAAATATAGCTGAAGATGGGGGGCAGATAAAAAAATAGGTGGGTGGGTGCGTGGGAAGGAAAGAAAGCAGGGAAAGGTGAGGATATGGGAGTTGCCGAGAGGAAGGAAAAAGAAAATAATGTGGGGAAGACAATACAAGAGGAAAATGAATTGCCCTCACAAGTACTTGTTGTTTCTCCACCACGCAAGTTGTCCCAGCCCAGTGGCCAGCACTGTGCAACATGGCTAACTGGGTAGTGGCTGCCAGGGGGAGGGAAGGAGGAGAAGCTGAAGACAAGGGGTAGTCAAAGGTAGGTTAACTGATGGGTGGGAAGGAGAGAAGGAAGCAGGGAAAGGGGAGAGGCTATGGGGGCTCTCAGGGAAGGGGAAAAGGAAATAGCGGTGGAAGGAAAAAGGAGATACCCCCTGCAAGTCCTTGCAGGTCTCTTGCTTGTACATTTGATGTTGCCATTGTATTGCAAATTCTTTCTTCAAAAATGAGGCCTGAATACACACTTACTCTTAAATGAGAAATGAGGTTCTTGCAGAATCCCACAGCCTCCCTGTAGCCCATTGCATTCTTGTTGCAACATGCAGGCAAAGCCCATCAGCCAACCTTACCTAGAGAGGCAGATCAGCAACAGAGGACCCCTCCCCCCCACACACACACTGTTTCACCAGTACTGTAACTTCAGGCCTCTTCTCAAACTAAGAGAAGAGGAATGGCAAATCCTATTCTTTCTCCTTCTAGCTTTCTTAGATGTCATTCTGTGTTAGTTAGCACTTCCCCCTCCTTGGGAAGTAACTGCAGAAAATTGTAGCTGTCTGCTAAGCCGTATGCCTGTCATTACAATTACCCACTGTGACAACTCACAGGCTTAAATGTTCCCATAATCTTTCCCCAAAGCACAAAGATCAAAATGCTACCTTCTTATAGTACTTGATTTCAGCATCCAGTTTCATTTTATTATTTATTGCATTCAGGTTAATCCCATCACAGGAAAATGTATCCGGTTTTGTGCTACTCACAACAATACAGATTATCAGCTTCAGTGACAACTAACAGACTGCTTGTAAATAGCCACACTGCTTGTATGTCAACCACAAGGTGTCAGTGCAGCACATTTTTCTAGGCATGTGCTTAGGCATGAAGAGACCAAAATCTTTGTTAACTGCATTAGTCCCACAGCACAAAATCGTAACACAAATGAGATGATACACTAATTGGAACCACCTAACATTACAAATGTAGCACATGAGTTTTCATGTTACACACACTCTTTCTCTGATTGGGTTTCAAGAAAAGAAGTGGGAACATAATTCAGTCTAGGCATGGCAGTTAACCCTAAAGATCTGTTTTTTCCAGACTGTTTTGCACATAAATTGTAAGGCTGCAATCCTATGTGAGTTCTATAAATGGCAGTGGTCAATAACCTGCTGTATTACCTTCAAGCTTCTATATGTCTCTGATTCTTCTTAAAAGGTCTTTAGGGCTTGCATTGCATCTTAACAATGCAAAATTTTAGTATATGGATCTAGGAAGCTTGGTGACATAGTCATTTAACCGGTAATATGAACAAGACCTATTTGTGTTGACTTAACAAGAATGTTTGAGCACTTCAACACAGCCATTTTTTGTTCCTTAGAGACATATTTCCCTTAATTCTTTAATGAGTCTGTAGAATATTCATGTTTTAAAAGAATGTACGTCTATTTATCTCACAGTCCAGCAGAATAATGACTCCTGAGCCTAAACTGGATGCTCGGTGTATCCTCATGATTCCTATACTAAAGCAGAAGAGAACGTCACAGTATTTGGCTTAGAAACTGAGCTGCAAACTGGACAGGGCATGCCATGCTACACTAAAAGGCCTCTGAGTAAAGGGATAGGGCAAGAATTGTCAAAACATTTTGAAACCCAATTGTGGCACATGCTAACTAATATCTATTGACAAGAGACTGTTGGCTTTGATTGGGCTTCTGTAGTCTAATCCCACTGCACATGTCCACTATGGGGTAGACAGGCAATCTTCCAATGTTATTTCCATCCAGCACGGAATGTGTCAGGGGTGTGTGCTGGCCCCTTTATTATTTAAGTTATAGATCACTGATATATTTCTGCTGTCTTTACCTAGGACTGTTAATCTCAGTCCGTGCTAATATTAAAGTTTCTATCCTACTTTTTAGTGATGATGCATTCCTCCTATCAAGAACAACATCAGGACTGTCCTCTCTGATAGAGGCTTTTGTCTCTTACTGTCTGGAAGAACGCCTGAGAGCTATCAAAAATCCAAGATCATTGTTTTTTGGGGGAAATCTCATCACAACACAAGTGGAAGATTCACGGTAATGATACTGAGGAGGTCCTCTATTTTAAGTACTTTAGGGGGTTAATCAATTAAATTGATTAGTGCAAGCTGCTCATGTTAAAAGACTGGCTACAGAGACATCAAATATTATGTGGTTTCTTTTATCAATCTGGGACTCAGTATATCCCAGCTGCCATTAAACTGATGGCTGTGCAAAGTTTCTATGGGGCTGATATCTGGATTGATAAAACATGGGAGTCCTTGGATTGAATTCTTCTTAAATTCTTACAGTCCATCCATGGAATTCTGAATTATGTAGTGAGGTTAACCCTCCGACCTTAATTGGGACAATGATCTCTTGAAGCTCGGGCTTGGTTGAAAGGCTTTCCCCCTTAAAGTTAAACTTATGCACTCCGATATCCAAGAGGGCTACCTCAGCTTAGTCAGAGAGGACTTTTATGTTTCCCACGGGGATAAAATTGTTGAGCAATGACCACAGCTCTTCAGTCTTTCCTTGGACTCCCTTTATGCAGTTACCAGGTAGGAAGCCATAAGAACAATTTAGAAATGTCTATTTAAGTATGATTATAACAGTACAACATGTAGAGCACAACATGTTTGTTCTACTCAATTTGTTGGTATTCTGCCTCCTGGAGAGCTTCCCAATTACTGCTCATATCTGACTGTTCCTCTCTGTAGGCATGCCTTTATGTTGGAGTGCCTTAATGCTCTACCATCTAGATAGGGATCCCAAGTCCCCCCAGGGGGCGGAGAAAACCCTGCCCCAGTGGCCCGTTCCCCGGCGGCGCTGGACTGGGCCCCTGGGGGAACTCCACCCCGATGTGTGCATCACCCAAACGTGACGCGGGCACGCCGGGCACACTGGGGGCGGGGCCACAGCCATACAAGGGAAAACTCTATGGTTTTCCCTTATATGGCCATGGCCCCGCCCCAGCGTGCCTGGCATCCTCCCGTCACTTCCGGGTGACGTCAAATAGTCAAATAGCCCCCCGCTCCCGGTGAAGATAGACTTGGCAACCCTACATCTAGAGTTTTGCAAAGGAGTTATCTTAAGATACCACACTCTGTGACTGTGATTACTTTTCTGAGCCTAGAAATGTTTTAATTCTTCCTTTGCTCCAAAATAGAGATCATATGGAGATATTACCTCTTTTATTAGAAGGTAATAGCAGACCTATCCCTCTTTAACTGTGAAATTTTATGCATCTGTGATAGGTTTTTGCCGCCGTTCAAATGGGGTCTAGCTTTTTCTATAATTTAGTAATCTTCTTAGAACAAATAAGTTGAGAAGCAGTATGTGGTTGATTGATAGACACTAAAAGGCCTCTGAGTAAAGGCCTAGGACAAGAATTGTTAAACCTTTGGCATGTAGTACCAACATCATACACCAGAGAGCAGATATGGGCCACTGAAATACAGATTCGTTTAGCCTTGGGCTATTTGAGTCACAGCAATTCTGACACTTAGAACTCCCGTCTTTATTTAATCTCAAATTTTATCTCCATACAGATAACTAAACGGTACATTTTATGTATATTATTAGGCTTGAGGGAGAAAGAAGACTACATACACAACCATCTGAATACTGTGTTGCATAGACATCACACCTAAACCATCTGGTCTTAAGAGGTTTGAACTTGCCTAACTGAGCTGGATTGCAGCCATTGTTCACAGCTGTTTTTATCTCGGGGAAACCCAAGCCAGATTTCAGATCCCCTGCAGTGCCCTGTTCCATTCCCACTTAAAATCCTATTACATTGTACATTCTCAAAATGCAATTACAGTGAAAGCCACAAAAGCCAAAATGCAAAACTAGAAGACACCAGAGTTACCCTAATTCAGAAAATACATACATTCAGTGCTACTGTACTGGTGCTTCCCCTGAACAGTTTCGTGAACCTCTGTGCTTCATAAAAGGCCATTTCATCACACTGACTGGAGCACAGAAGCAGCATTTTGGAACTATGGAGGCTGGCGCAAAGCGATGCCAGACACCATGATAAGAGAATGAATAGACATTCCTTGTATGTAGAAGTAATTCCCATTAACTTCAGTGGGACCTGCTCCTAACTGCCTAACTGAGCCAGTCTGGTGTAGTGGTTAGGAGCACGGACTCTAGTCTGGGAGAACCGGGTTGGATTCTCCACTCCTCCACATGCAGCTGCTGGTGTGACCTTGGGTCAAACTGGGACAAAAAGAGGGGGGGGGGGAACTGAACCTAGAAACCTGGGATCCAGAACCTCAAAAGGTTAGTCAAATAGAAAAGAGGGCCAACAATAAAAACTTAATATATCTATAGTTTATAAAAAGATACATGTATTTATTAACAAAGAATTTAAAAAAATATGGGCCCTATCATACCTCATGTAAAAATACCAGAATCTCACACACAAGGGCTAATGAACTTAACCTTGTCCTTAGGCAAAGAGGAGAACTTTTACTGTGGATACTTTGGCTAAACAATCATTGGAAGGCACTTTCTGGACCAGAAATTATTACCATTGAAACACTACTTGGCATGTGATTGCATCTTTGGAGGCCTCATTTGTACTTTTATTCTGTGCCTAGTGGTTTCATTTTGGAACAATTTTCATCTGGTCCTTCTTGTATTTATATTTTATATCTGTATAATTGTACTGTACTATTATATAAGCCAATATGTTCCTCACTGTGTTTGACCTCTGAAGGCCTATACAGGTCGAAATGGGTCAGATCACATCTATTAGCCCTTGTGTGTTGGATTCTGGTATTTTTACATGAGGTGTGATTGGGCTCCTATATATTTTTTAATTCTTTGTTAATAAATACATGTATCTTTTTATATACTATAGATATATTAAGCTTTTATTGTTGGCCCTCTTTTCTATTTGACTAACCTTTTCAGGTTCTGGTGACCTTTGGTCAGTCACAAGTTCTTTCGGAGCTATTCTCTCATGAGCAATTCTTGAAAGAGCTCTCTCAGCCCCACCTACCTCACAGGGTGTCTGTTGTGGGGAGGGGAAGGGAAAGGGATTGTAAGCCGCTCTGAGACTCTAAGTGAAGGGCGGGATGTGAATCCAGTCTCCTCCTCCTCCTCCTCTGGCTGAGACCCACAATATTATTAAAGAAGATCACTGTTCTCTGAGCCTGAAACATGGGCAACCCTACGTTCCTGCAAAAACTGGCATTTCCCTGATGCTGGCACAACTCCGGCATAATTAGCATCCCAATGTTCTATCAGCAGAAAAAGCACACTTAAAAAGACCTGACCCCAAGTATCTGAGGTCCTAGTGACATCGCCAACACCAATCACAAAATGGCATGCTAATAACACCCACCCCATATATGGAAGGAGCCAAACATGAAGGACTGTGGAATGCAAGCAGGGGGCCTATGCATGCTAGACTCTTGAAAGTGCTGCAGAAAGGGGCTTGGATCCCTTTTGCCCAGCACCTACCTTTTTCACAGGTAGGGATTTAATGGAAGAAGCACAATCAGTTCAAACATGTTGTCAAGCCCTCTCTACTGCTCTCCAGGAGAGAACCTTCAGCAAATGCCCATGGTCTCTTTCACATTAGGACTACCAGCACCACGGTAGAAATGAAGCTCTTGAGAGGAAGAAGTTCTTGCAAGGCAAGGGGAACAGACACACTAAGACAGGCAAAGGGCACAAAGGAAGCAAAATAAAATATGTATGTTTAAAAAGTTAGCTCAGCCACAACCCCTCCCCTCCACGGGGTGATGGTTAAGGGTTGTGCAAGTGAGGAGAGCGGAACTCTCTCTGCTCCCAGGCCTTCTCCCCAGACACAGTCTGCTTAGCTCTCTCCCAGGACTGGAGCCAAGGTAGGGGAAAGGCTGTGGAGAGCTGTGGGATTTCACCTCCTGTATCCTCATATCCTTTTTCCTCCTCAAACCAGATACCCCACACTCTTTGTGACAACCACAGACCACAGATTTAAACATTTGGCCCCGGTCACACGGGCAGGAAACTGCGGGTGAGAAGCGTGGCTGTTTGCCCTGGGGCAAACTACTGCGCGGTTACGTGATCAGACCTCCCGTGGAGGTCCTGTGGAGGTACCGTGGAGGTTCCATGGCAAGGGAGAGGTGCTGATCACAGGACAAGCCGGCGCGCAACAAAGAAGCGCGCGCCGCGGCAAACTGTTTTTTGTGTGTGTGTACACGACAAATGTGCATGCTCCGTTGGGTGCGTGTGCACATCCACAGAGACGTGGACAAAAAAACCCCCACCTTATTTGCAAGGGGACATGGGCGGGCGCCGGATGCCACCAGAAACGCGATCAGACGCCCGCCCTTGCCCCGCAGTTTCCGGAAACTAGTACCTCCGAGGTACTAGTTTTTTGCCACGCAGTTTCGACTGGAAGCCTCGGTTGAGCCACGGGAGTGCTACGCTTCCCAGATGTGCTGGTGAGATCGCGCCCGGAAACTCTGCCTGTTTTCCGTCTCACTTGTGTGGCTTCTGTTCCGTGTGACCGCAGCCTTTATTTATTTAATTCACTTATATGCCACCTTTCTGACTAATTGGAACCCATTTCTTCCCTCTTTCATCTTATCCCCAGAACAACCCTGTGAGACAGGTGGGGCTGACTGTACTGGTGCTAGCACACTACCGTTCCGGCCTCCATGGAGTTGCAGCCAGAAGAAAACAGACTCCCTAGGCTAATTAATCCTTCTCCTGCCATAATCTGTAGAACTATTTTATGACATGTGAGCTTCCCCAGGGTCTTGCTCCATATTCCTGGCAGCTACTGATAAGCACACAGACATTTCACATCGTAGGTCGGACATACACCCAGCCTGAGGAACACTCACCACACAGCAACATTCCTACAGTGATTTTTAACACAGCCTCCATAGCTTAATGAGCAAAGTGTGAAAGGTCTTTAAAAGGCTTCATCTGACATTCTGCAAGAGTTCTTAAAAGTGTCAGATCCGAGCACAGCACTTTTCCATCCTACCCACCTGAATTGAAAAAATGTAAAGGAGCTCAGCTGCCCCCCAGTTTACAGATCAAAATGTAACGGGGATGTGTAAAAATGCTTTCCATTGATAATGCCTGAGAAGCACACACCCTCCTTTGTGTTTGATGTGGGTACACATGCCAGGGATCAGGACTGGCTTCAGCTCTCCGCTGCAATGGCAGGATAGTGAACATGAGTTTGCTGCTGTAGGCTAATCTCATGTACTTGAAGCTGCCTTCTTTGTTTAATTTTGCTTTGCTCCTCCTTAAATCTTTAGGGATTCATGCATATGTAGCAAGGCAAGTAATTGTGCTGTAAGGTAGGAAGTCCTTGGTTCAAATCTTACCACAAGCCTACCATGTGGCTTCAGGCAAGCCATTCTTTTGTTCAGTTCCTTGTCTGCAAAGGGAGACTAATAATATGGAACTACTTTACATAATTATTGTAAGAATTAGTAAGGTAATTTATGTAGATTACTAGACCCTTCTAAACTCATGGACTTCAGTGGACTTAGAAGGGTGTGACTCTGCTTCAGATAACATTGTAAATTGCTGTATAAATGTAAAGTATTGTTATTATGTTTATCACTTGGTCAGTAGCTTGCATCATATAGCCTCTTGAAGCATGTGAACAGCTGGACAATCAGTCTGTGCAACCCACAATACTTTCTGTGACTATCTCATAGGAATACTTTTCATATACAGAATAAAAGCTAATTTTAGATCTGGAAAAGTTTTCCTTCAACACCACGTTTTCTGCTGCTTGCATTAACATGCTTGTTAATAATTTCCAGAGCGCCATCTGCTTTCAAAGATTCTGAGTAGTAGGGCAGTATTGCTAGATGAGGTCATCAAAGCAATAATTGCATACCCAGGTTTTTAAAAAGAAATGACAACCAAACTTGCAAACTGCCATCAAGCCTACGAGAGGATATCCTGTGGGAGGTATCTCCTAACACCACTGTTGACAATCCTATTTAAAAGGCATTTGAAATATTGTGCGTTCAACCAAAATCAAAGCTAATTATTTTTGCAGTTTTTGTGACTGCAGAGGATATTCCATCCATTTCCACTTTCAGATGTTAACTTCTGATGTAGCATTGTATTTTGCAAAGATGACTGACCCCTCACCTCCATACCTACTTATGTTTCAGGTTGAGAAAGCAATCTAGTAGGCAGCAGGCATTCCAGGGTAGAGTAATGCAACCAGACATTTGTTGGGAGCAATGCTTTTTAAGGCACATTCCAGATATCTCAAAACTATAGAGACTATTTTGAACTCACCAATGGTCTTGAAGGACTGCCTCCACCTATAATGTATAGCCCTATAATTAAGATCCTGTTCTGAAGCCCTGCTCTCTGTGCCCCTACCTCGGAGGTGAGGAGGGTGGTAACCAAAGAGGGCTTTTTCAGTGGTGGCACCTTCCTTTAGGAATGCTCTCCCCCTTGAAGGTCATATGGTGTCTATCTTGCACTCCTTTGGGCACCATACTAAAATACTCATGCTTTTAATTAAGAGGTATTATCTCTTATTTGCTGTTTATGGACAGTTTCTGGCTCGCGGACTCTTTTTATCAAAAGAATGTTAGGCCGCTCAGCGTGTATTGTATCCTGTTTTATGCCCTGGCTTGTTTTTAATGGCTTGTTTGACTTCAATGTGCTTAGACAAGAATAACTGTGCAGAGGATTGCAGTGTTCATTGCTTTGTTTTATTTCTTTTAAGGCTGTTTCTTAATGGTTTTCCTTTATTGCTTTAGTTGTAAGCTGCCCTGAGCTGGACTCTGAAGAGGTGGCATGTAAACTTTCCAAATAAACAAACAAATAAAGATTGTCCTCATGTACAAATGTTTTATACATGGGTTAGACTACAGAACAACAATTAAATATACATCAAGATGGGTAGCCATGTTAGTCTGTCTGTAGCAGTAGAAAAGAGCAAGAGTCCAGCAGCACCTTAAAGACTAACAAAATATGTGGCCGGGTATGAGCTTTCGTGAGTCGCTACTCACTTCTTCAGACTGAAGAAGTGAACAGTGACATAACAAAGCTCATACCCTGCCACATATTTTGATAGTCTTCAAGGTGCTGCTGAACTCTTGTTCTTGGCGACATAAGATTCACATTACTAAGCAATTTAGCAAACAGATTTGAACCTTGTGTGAGAGAACACCCAAAAGAAATCAGCTTTCCTGATCTTGGGATGTGAGAATAAAGCAAACTGAACATACCATTCCCGTGGAGAACAAAGAAGAAAAACAATACTAAAGATTGTGAACTGTATCTACAATACTTGAGTAACTAGAACCAACAACAAAAAAGAGAAATCGTAGCATAATGTCAAATGGATACCAAGCAATAAAAATGAAGACCTCTGAAGCAACCCGGATGGAAGTCCTATAAATAGAGCCCAATTGTCAGCACGTAAAAAGGATCTGAGTCACACCCAGTGAAGTGATTACTCTGACAGAGCTAAAAAGGAGATGCTACATCAACCGATAAACTAGTGTGTAAGAGGCTGTGCCGCTGATCAGGACTCCTCTGCTTTGACTGAACACAAGAAAGCAACAAGTGACCGTATTCTTTGAGCAATGGAAGGAGTACTAGTTATACGCCACTGGGTGGAAACTCCAGCACGTTATCAGGAGCATTTTGCTGAGCAAGATCTTGAAGGCTGCCGGTTAAACCATCGCCTGTATGCCTTGCCCGGCCCAGCCACAGCTGTTCAGGGAAAGTACTCACGGACAACGAAGAGCACAGTGGAGGCGGCACAGAAGGGCACAGAGGAAGGAAGGCCCCAATTTCAAATCTTGCTAGACATTGTGCAATTCCGTCCCGAAGACGTTATCATTCAGACCTTTGAAGGCTGGCTCCTGGTTAAAGCTCAGCATGGACCGAGGATGGATGAACATGGCTTTATAGCCAGAAGCTTTACTAGACAATACAAATTGCCAGAGGGAGTCGAAACAAAAGATCTGTCTGCTCTCTTCTGCCATGATGGCATTTTGGTTATTGAAACCAAGACCTTGGCAGAGAATTAATGATGAGAGACTTTTCGTTACTGGTGAGACAATAAGATTTCCACTGTAACTTGAACAATCTGATGCCGTGGCATTGTGCATGCAGAGTTGTGTTTTCCAATAAGGGAAAAGTCAAGCTTTTGCATATTTTATTCAGTAAATTGAGTTTGTTTGATGTGAAAGACAATATTTGCTCACAGCAGCTGCATATTTTCTGGCTGTCTTAGCAAGTGGAAAAAGTATTTCTGCCCAGCTATCTAACAGAACAGACAGAAGGCAGGAAAACAATGCACATGAGGAATTTAGAGGATATAAGAGGAGTGTGAAAATGTGTGGAATGGGGGGATGCATCTCAAGACACCCATACTCTTGAGGGAAACTTTGAAGACTGGACTATGCATGTGAATGAAATGTAATTTTCATGCCTGAAAATGCTTTTATCAGCACCGTGACCACAATCCAAAGAAGTCATTTATGTGCAAGGAAGAGAATCACACAGCTGGAGCTTTCTTTAAAGTTTGCCCTGCAGCAGTTCCCACTCATGAAAAGGCAAACAACCTTTAAAACTGAGTAATGGCTTTGCATCCCCAGACAGATCACTATATTGTACAGCTGTATGCACAGAGAGATTATTTTCCCAGTCTAACAATTGTACTTCAAAGTGAGTTTCTTCCCCACAAAGTTTTGTTACACATGTTGTTTTAAATTCTCCGGTATTCTGCTTTTGGAAGAACTGCAGTTGCTGAGCAAGACTGCTGTCTTTTCATGTGTTTTTAAGATAAGTATGACTGCTGAGCTATGAATAGTAAAAGAATTCAGAGGAGAAAGCCAAGCTAAATATAGGCTCTCTTTATGGACACCTGCCATGTGGGCGAATTAAAAGATAGATTAACTGAAATATTCCATCTAAATGACTAGAAGATAAATGTTTTAACAAATGTGCTATTACCTATTTTTAAAAATGCCCTACTTTTTAACAAAAGCTTCATATTTGTCTGTGAATGTTTTTAAAGATATTGGACCCAGACTGGGAATAGGGGTGCCAATAATGTGGAGGGAAAAAATGTACTGCTCCTTTCAACAGAGGATTCATGTGTGGAAAAGGAAAAGGGCAGGCAAAGCTTTCCATGGCACGGAGGCAGATTACATCCCAGTGAGGATGTATTGAGGGGCAGGATTTCTTTTCTCCAGGTTGTTGGCACAAGAGAATGCCACAAACAAGGATTTCTCCCCCCAGCAGCAATAGTCACAATCAGGTCATAATACTGATCATTGTTTAGGAGGGATGGAAGGAGGAAAGTGTTTAGATGGAGGCTCAAAACCAACACCTAAGATCAGTGATCGCCACTGTTATGGGCACTGATTAGGCAGAGAACTGTGGATGGCCCACCCTTGACCTGATGGTTAGGTGCAAGTTCTCCCACCCCATCAATCTTGTATGCATTCAGCAGGCTGCTGCAAATGTCGACAACCCTTTCCTTATGTACATATTATTGGTTAGATCAGAGCTACAGTGACTTAAATTAGCAGCTGCGGTGGCTCAAGTGGTTAAGACGCTGAACTGCAGGCTGTGGAAAGTCGGTAGTTCAGCAGTTCGAGACCCGGGTGCCGCATGATGGAGTGAGCTCCCGTCTCTAGTTCCAGCTCCTGCCAACCTAGCAGTTCGAAAGCAAGAAATTGCAAGTAGATAAATAGGTACCACTTCGGTAGGAAGGTAACAGCGTTCCGTGCGCCTTGGTGTTTACTCATGCCGGCCACATGACCACAGAAACGTCTTCGGACAGCGCTGGCTCTTCGGCTTTGAAACGGAGATGAGCACTGCAACCCTAGAGTCAGATTCGACTGGCTTTCAAGCAAGGGAACCTTTACCTTTACCTTTACACTCAAAATCAACTCCCCACAGTCTTTCAACATTTCCTCCTACAGAACTCTGAACGTCTGTTTACAAGGGTAAACAGGCATCTGTAATGCCATAATAAAGGGGGAGCATCTTGGGCAAAAAAAGAGAGAGAGAGAGCAAATAAAAGGCAGGAAAGGGTTAAGTACCCCCTTCTCTTCTCTAGATTCCCATCTCCTGAAGCAGCTGTGCTTTTCATAAAATAGTATGAGGCCACTATTATATGTATGTTAGCATGCAACATGCAGTTAACCCCTAAAATAGTGGATATCTGTATAGCAGAGGAATTAGGTCAGCAAGGAATCTTGTTGAAAGAACATAGAAGACATATTTAGGATGTAGCTCCTGTTTCTGAATTCTGCAGAGGGCAAATCCACATCTCCAGCAATACTTTTAGTACTAAATAAATGACAACAAGTTATCAGCTGCACTATTTTGTTGACAAAAACACTTCCTCTTGCCTGGTGATCATTTTTCTTTCTATTATGACCTTCCTGTCATATAAAATTTAATTCCTACCCAATTTTCTGTTCCTTACCTGGTTGCTTCCGTTTTCAGAATGAATATTAAAGAGTGAGGATCACATTTATTTGTTTATGTTATGTATAGCCCGTCTTTCTCACTGGGACTCAAGGAGATAAGTTAATACAATTAACAGGGACATCCAATAAACAGTGCAATGGGATTTGGAATTGTAGAAATCTGGAACCAACCAGAAATATGAAACAGTGGGTTTCCATGGGATGATATAGTACATTATAACTGCTATACCCAGCATGTTTAAAATCTGATGAGACCAAACTATCAGAGACATTGAGAAAGCTACTAATACTGGTCTGATCTGTTAGCATTTATGATGCTATGCCACACACAGTATACAAAGTACGAGTTAGTATACAAAGTACGAGTGATATACTTTTGAGAGTGTCTTAATGTTTGCTTCCCTCCTCCCTCAGGACCATGAATAAAAACAGATAAAACTGTATAAGTTACATAGTAGATGTCATCAGGTGGTATCAGATTCCATAAGTGAATTATCCTGGTAACAAATCATAATAAAGCATCAATCCATATATTGCCTTGGCTATATATGCACTCATCCTTACAATAACTTTGATAATCTTTGGCAAAAGTTCACTTTTTAGTCTGCTGACAATACATACGGACAACTCTCACGTGCACTGGCAGAGTGAGAATCACAAGCAGACATAAGCACAGGAAAGGGTTTTCCCCTCTCCACTTGTAGTCACCAATCAACAGAAATATAATAAAATTATCTGCAAACAAAACAGAATAATTTTCATCCACTGGCATGGGATTTTGATCTAAAAGATACCTTCATGCAGGACACTGAGATGAGCCAAGTCAGTATCCTTCTGGCTGCAAGCCTAAATATGCTTTTCTAAGAATAAATCCCATTGTGTAAAATAGTAGGACTTGCTTCTGAATAGGACTGTTTTAAGATTATGTCCTTAATTTAGCAGATGTCTGACACTTGCAGTTGTCAGCTGGTGCATCTAGAGAATTCAACCATTAATCTGTTTGCTATGGAACAGAAAACACCTTTTAAAATATCGTGCATGTGTTATGAGTAATTTGGGGTTGCAGGTCTTTAGATAATGGAAATAAGTCTGCTGGGGGTTTTTTTCACAGCATCACAATATTTTTAAAAACTTTCAGTCAATTTCTTTGAGGAAAAACAGCTGCGCTCAGATCCCAAGAGAAAGTGATCAATGCAATTTATAACTTAGAGTGCTGTAGAAAGAAATTGCTTAAGTCAAAAGCTGTAATAGAAATGAAAAGTGATTTAGAGGCAGGGGAAGGAGAAAGGGAGATTTCCAATATCATCCCGCTGCATCCTCAGTGTTTCATTAAGACAGACCTTAACAAATTTTATTTGGACCTAGGAGCTAGCCCCAAAATTAAGGAGCCAAGACTCATCCATAACAAGTACAATTTTTTCACTGTCATATTAAGCAAGTTTAATGTTGCCTCCAAGTTATAATTTTACTGGGTTGCCAACTGACCAGGGGGAAAATGTCTTGTCCCTTTAGTGGAGGATTAATGGGACATTTCTTACCAGCAGATGTTATTTCCTTCCAAACTACAAAAAGCTTCAACAGTCCATTTCTACATATTAAATCTCTATTAAAGGGACTGGTCATTTTTCTTCACACCAGTTGGCAACCCTAAATTCAACAGCTCAGGCCCTACTCTAAGTGGTAAAAACATCAGTTAGCATGAAAAGAACAGGGCCTTTACCTCAATTATCCCAAGGTTCTGGAATGCCTTCCTCACTAAGGTGCAGAGTTGTTTCTTCCTCATCTTCTTTTAGATGGGGTGCAAAATGTTTCGTGCATGTGAGGATCTTTTCCTGAAGAGGAAATCCCCAGAGAAGCCTGAAACTTTCATTAGGGATGGGCACGAACCAGTTAAAGTTCATCATGAATTTTGGACGGTTCGTGTTTTGTGAAGCAATGTTTGTGAACTAAAGAAGCACCACGAACTTTCACAAATTGTGATGCTGTTTGTGGTGGTTTGTGAAGAAAAACAGCTGAAAACTAAATGAAAAGCAGCTTCATGAAAAACAGCTGTTTGGTTTAAAGGACTTGGAACCACTGCTTTCTGCTTCCCATGAAAAACCACACGGAGCAGAAAGCAGGGGTTTAAATGGCTCCAAGTCTGGGGCTGCCTGCCCAAAACAGCCCCTTTAAAATGCTGACCTGCGTGGAGCAAACTCCTTTTCAACTCAAGCATGAAGTCCTTTGGGGAGTGAGGTGAACAGATTTCAAACGAGAGCCCTCACTTCAATGATTCAGTAAATACAACTCATAAATACAACTCAAAATCTACTCTATTATTTGTGCTTTGAATTATTGCAATATTACTGGAAGCTGGCTTGAAGACTGAAAGACTTGTTGGTTCCACCCTAGGCCAGGTTTCTCTGTCCTCCCTTCCATCCTTGAGGGGGAAAGTCTCTTATCTTTGTCCACTCCACATGGCTGCAGACCCCTGGGTTGAGCCAGCAGGGGCTCTTTCTTATGTTACGTTCCCAACAAAGGCAAAGGAGAGCCAGCAGAGTGCATATCCAGCAACAAATTAGTTCTGTGCTAGAAGTTTTGCAGAGCATTCCTTTTAAGGGGTGAATGCTCCCTTTAAACTGTGGAGTCTTGTGAGCAAAAATCCTACTTTGTGAGCTACTGGCATTAAAGCTGTGAGTGAGCGATTTGGCTAGTGCATAAATTAGTTTGCTCTGGAGACATCCTTCCTGAGCTAAGACAAAAATGTATGCGCCAGTGATGAAAAAAGTGTGAGCTAGTTCATGCTAACTCAGCTTACAGGGAACACCGGACCCCTTTCCCTCCTCCTCCTCCTCTTAAACTCTAGCAGAATTTACAGGCTGAGGCCCACCTGAGTTCTAGGCACCATAAGCAAACTTAAGATCTCAGTGGTGACCTGGAGCCTGGAATTGTTGAGGCCTTCATTACGAAAAAGATATTTTTTGGGGGGGGGTTTCCTTTAAGGAATATTGAGTGTACAGCAGTCTGCTAAAAACGGCATTTAGGTTAGATTTAGTTTATATCAGTTTTTTTTAAACTATATTTAATACTTCACTATACCCAGAAATGCATCCAATAGCATACTGTCCAGTAAATATCATGTCAGATTTACTAAGCATAAGCCATGACCAAGATTCAATGAATTACTTAGGGCATAACCAAATAGCAGATCCCCACCCCCAATGCACACACAGTATATCACAAGTCATTTTTGGAAGCCCATTTAAATGTGGTTTATTGTTTGGGAGGAAGATGTTTGAGGAGGGAAAGTCTAGATCTCCTTGGCATGCACAACTAATTGCACAGCTCTTTGAATCCCAGTGAATGGCAGAATTTATTGCTCCAGTAAATATTCAATATGCTCCACTTTGCATTGAATCTACACAGTGCACACCCACGCCACACTGTATCTGATTACACTTACATTGCCAGTGCATAGGAGTGCTGTACAACAGTCTGCTAAAAACGGCATTTAGGTTAGATTTAGTTTATATCAGTTTTTTTAACTATATTTAATACTTCACTATACTCAGAAATGCATCCAATAGCATACTGTCCAGTAAATATCATGTCAGATTTACTAAGTATAAGCCATGACCAAGATTCAATGAATTACTTAGGGCATAACCAAATAACAGATCCCCACCCCCACTGCACACATAGTATATCTAGGGTTGCCAAGTCCATCTTCCACCCCCAGCAGGGGACTTTGGGGGCGTTCCTGGAAGGGGTGGGGGACGTCTGCTGCCCTCCCCACCTGGCTGTGCGCCGGATCTCCAGAAACAGCAGTTCCCTGCACTTAAAGTAGCCGGCAGCCGGCGTTTCCCCTTTAAGAGAAGCTGCGTTTCCCTTTTAAGAAATAGCAGATCCCCACCCCCAATGCACACACAGTATATCACAAGTCATTTTTGGAAGCCCATTTAAATGTGGTTTATTGTTTGGGAGGAAGATGTTTGAGGAGGGAAAGTCTAGATCTCCTTGGCATGCACAACTAATTGCACAGCTCTTTGAATCCCAGTGAATGGCAGAATTTATTGCTCCAGTAAATATTCAATATGCTCCACTTTGCATTGAATCTACACAGTGCACACCCACGCCACACTGTATCTGATTACACTTATATTGCCAGTGCATAGGAGTGCTAGTGGTATGGAATTATTATTCCATGACACACAATCTCCTTTTCAACAGGTACTTCCTGTTGCAAAGCCAACCCAACTCCAAGAGAGCCAACATGGCCACACTTGCTAGGTCTGTGAAGACATATTTTCTCAGACATCAGTATCATAGTTAACCAAACCGTCAGGCCCATGTAGCAACTGTGTCAGTGGTAACTGACATAACGCAGTCCAGATGTTAACATTGCCTGTGACCGGGGGGGGGGGGATGAAAAAGTTTATGAAATCAAACATGTACTACCACTGATTTTTGATATAATGTCAGAATTGTAAGAAACATTCCAATCCTGGTAAAATTAAGTTTTAAACCCCTACTGTAAGCCTCTGGGAAGGGATAATGTAATTTCTTCACTTTATATAATGCTTAGAAATCGCATGGGGCTCAGCTAACATTAAATATTAATTGCAATACTAATATCATGTGCAACAAAACAAATAGCTTCACTGCCTTACCTGGGATGTTACAGTAGAGTCCTGATATATTTTGTTTAGGTATTAGGATAGACGTAGGTCAGGAGGAGGGGACAGAAGTGCATCTACCAAAGTACTGGTGGAGAAAGGGAAGTAGGGTGGTGGGATTAGGACAGGCCAAGTAAGGGGGAGAAAGGATCATCTTGTTGGGCCCATCTTTCTGATCATTCCCTCAACTGTGGGGACCCTGGTAATTTTTCCGATCACCCATCAGGCCTAAAAGTGCTACTGCTGAAAGCCAGGCTGGATTACAACACAGCATCCCTCATCCATGACTCAATATTGGGTGAGGAGGCCAACCTGTTATGTATCACAGAGACTTTGATGGGTGATGGGGGTGGTGGTGGTGTGGCTGTATCACATCTCTGCCCACCAAGGCTTTCTGGTATAGCATCAACCTAGATTTAATGGGTAAGGAAAGAAAATGGCTGTGGTCTATTGTACCTCTGTGGCACTCACCATGTGCTTTGTTACCAGAGTCCCAGTGTATCTACATATCTAATTCTCAACAGTCCCCTCTGCATGTGGATACTTATTTCTACAGATAGGGGGGCATACTCTCCTACAACAGGTTTTTCTACAGATGCAGGGGACTCCCGGAATCTGCAGAAAAATCCAGAAAGTAAAAAAAAGAAACCAAAAAACCACTCTTGGAGGGTTGAATCCCCCCAATACCTTTTGAAATGACTGTCACAGGGATCTATTCCAGGCCCTGCTACATCAACAGTGAGAGACAGACAGAGACACAGGCAGGCAGGCAGAGAGGGGAGGAAGCAAAAGCAGGACTGGATCTCAGACTGGGGACGATTCCTTCTGCAGTATGAATGGCTAAATAGCAGGGGGTTTGGAGCCAGGTTTTGGACTAGGATTGCCCGCTCCAGGTTGGGAAATTTCTGGAGATTCTGTGGTGAAGTCTGAGGAGTGCAGAATTTGGGGAGGGGAGAGGCCTCAGCTGGATATAATGCCACACAGTCCACCCATTTTCTCCAGGGGGACAGATCTCTGTTGTCTGGAGTTCCAGCTGTAATTCTGGGGGATCTCCAGGTCCCACCTGCAGGCTAGCAAACCTAAGCCTAGCAG
Source organism: Gekko japonicus (assembly GCF_001447785.1). Lineage (NCBI taxonomy): Eukaryota > Metazoa > Chordata > Lepidosauria > Squamata > Gekkonidae > Gekko > Gekko japonicus. Next base: position 1,355,373 of record NW_015160840.1, read on the forward strand.
CACCCTCTGGGTGACTTGATACTACCTGACTTGCGCAATTCAGAGAGAAGTGGGGGGGGGAGAGAAAGAAGTAGAGGTGGGGGGGATTGGGAGAGCCACTCCCACAAGTTTCTTGCAGGTCCACACTTGTAAGGATTCTATTGATAGTCTGCCCACCACACTTCCCATAAGTAAACAGTACAAGGAACCACAATGTTTGGGAGACTAAAGATACAAAACACATCGTGCATACAAAATATACAAACTATAATAAAGATTTTAATAAACTATATCCCGTGTTATTCAATATCTATAAAATTATATTGTATGAAACACCTAATTTCTATCTCTATTATCAATCATATGGTTCCCCTATACAATATTCTCCAACTCACATCAAAAGGTCTCTAGTTTAAGCTTACATATACAAGACCTCAAATAATTTCTACAATAACAGGAAAGTCTGCATTCCCAACATATACAAAAGTTATACACCACACTGTGTACAATAATAATAATACAACAGTTATACACCACACTGCCCAACAGTTAACCTTCTGGAGCTAATGGAAACAGTCTCTTGACACAGAGAACACTCCATCTTTCTGTGTTATACTTCTGAGGATGCCAGTCACAGCTGCTGGCAAAACATCAGGTCCTACAATGCCAAGACCACAGCCATATAGCCCGGAAAATCTACAACAACTAATTATCTACATCAGTTTTAATCCAGATTCAAGCCTGAGTTTGGTCACCCTGACTGACATATTAACCAGGAGAGTGACAGGGAGGGCCCATTTCTGTTAATTCTGCCTGACCTTCTCATAATCTTCAATACCATCAACCATGGCATCCTTCTGGAGGCTGAGTTGAAAATGGGAGGCACCATGCTCCAATGGGAGGCACAGACAAGACTAAGGTACCTGACTCCAGAAATTGGTACTGGGAGACTGCTATTCAGCCTCATGGCAATTATGTTATGGAGTCCTGCATGGATTCCTCTTGTATTCCATGCCATTCAACATCACAGAAAACCACTGGGAAGGATCATCTGGGGGACTGGAGTACGGTGCCACTGATATGCAAATTATATGCACATTTCTCCTTATCAGCTGTATCAGGTGATCCTGTGGAAGTCCTGCACAGGTACCTTTAGAAGGAAATGAGATAGATGAGGCCCAATAAACTGAAGCTCAATCCAGACAAGACTAAGGTACTGTTGATCAATGGAGAAGCTGCTCAAGGACTGTGGAATCAGCCTGTCATTTAGGACAGGGGTCCCCAGCTTGCAGCCCACATGCAGCCCTTGAGCTCTTTCTGTACGGCCTTCCGACCTGCTTGTTTGCTGCTACCAACCTCAAGGCATTTTCCCTCAGACCCACTGTTCTTCCTGCCTCAAGAGGCACCATCTACTGCTGTTCTTCAGAACCCTTTCTTGCAAAAAACAAAACAGTAACATTGTTTCTTCTGGTCTCCATAGTTCCTTCCAGGGGTCATTTCCTACAGGAGCGGAGCTTCGGCAGTAAAGAGCCCAGGGGGTGGGCACATGCAACAAGCCCCACCCCCTGCTCCCTGCAGCCCTCAGTCAGAGCAAGAAGCAGCCAGGTAAGTTGCAGAGCCAAAACAGTCCAAAACAGTCCAATGGCAACTTTAAGACCATATTTAGGTACAAGCTCTCCCTCCTCTGCGAGGACAGATCTGCACGTCCCCTCCCCCAATAGCTAGGTATCCAAAACAGTCTAGTGGAGCCTGAGCGGTGGGTGTTGCCTTCTGACACACTTCCAGTGATATCAGGGGGTGTGGCATATGCAAATAAGGTATGCTAATGAGTTATGCTAATGAGCTCCTGCCCCTCTTTTTCTACGAAATGACCCCTGGTTCCTTCTGTCAGCCCCCTCTTGGTCTCATCCTCCATACTAGTATACCACTCCTTTAAACTCTTCTT
>NW_015160840.1:1358642-1372839 GCF_001447785.1 Gekko japonicus
GTGGAGCCTGAGCGGTGGGTGTTGCCTTCTGACACACTTCCAGTGATATCAGGGGGTGTGGCATATGCAAATAAGGTATGCTAATGAGTTATGCTAATGAGCTCCTGCCCCTCTTTTTCTACGAAATGACCCCTGGTTCCTTCTGTCAGCCCCCTCTTGGTCTCATCCTCCATACTAGTATACCACTCCTTTAAACTCTTCTTATGGCTGCCCAGGCTAGTCTGATCTCGTCAGATAACTGAAGCTAAGCAGGGTCAGCCCTAGCTAGTATGTGGATGGGAGACCATCAAAGAATTCCAGGGTCGCTACACCAGGGCAGGCAACGGCAAACCACCTCTGAATGTCTCTTGCCTTGAAAACCCTACAGGCTGCGACTTGACGGCACTTTACACATATACACTCTTCTTTGTTTGGAACCAAAATCGTCTTCTTGGGAATGAACTCATAACAGAAATCAGTTATCCAATTTTGAAACAATACCACAGAACTGATATTTCAGGTTTCCAGAAGGATGTTCTATTATCATTCTATCAAAATTCTACAACACTAGAACTAAGTGAACCTCTTTTACAACAAACAGTGGATTGTGGAAAGTGTACTGTATGGTTAAAGTATACTTTCAATCATAATGTATAAAGCGTTTAGGGAATTTTCTGGAATTGCTGAACAGGTACACTAAGTCATAAAGAATCAGCGATAGAAACAAAAGATACTTCATGGCTAATTTCATGACCAAATCCTTGGACACCTCAGATTCTAAATCCAGGAAGGCTTATATAGATGTACATCAGGTAAAGCCTGCCCCAGCAGTTTGCATATTTCAATGCAGTTTGAGGAAGTAATCCATGAATGGGAAGCCAAAATGCCTTATAGTCAGAGGTCATTTCGGGGGGGATAGCGGGGATCACAGTTCCCCCGGGTGAGGTACGGGGGGCGGGGCACATGATGAAGCCCCGCCCCCTGCTTCCGGCCCTCATTCAGCCAGGAGGAGGCAGGAGAAGAGGGAGGGTAAGTTGCTTCCTCCCTGCCTCTCCCCACCCCTGCCTGCCTGGGACCCCTGCTTATAGTCCCTCAGACTGGAGACCTCAGGCTCTCCAGAAAGAGAAGCCTAAATCTTCTTATGCTGTGTTTCCAATCTTCTATGGGCCCTCAATACCTAGTAAGACCTTAGTTGAGAAAAAGAGAATGTGCACGTGGAGGCCACTCCAGTGCAAAATTATGCCCCTTTAAACTTCCTGCATGCTCACAGCTGAACAGCAAAACTCAGGCAGGCCATAGGCCCATGCCTCTATGCAAAAGCAAAATTCAGCTCTAACCCTAACTCTGTCTTGCTGCATGGAATCAAGCTACTGACACCAAATCCTTCTCTCTGTGGTTCTTGGCCACAGGTCTTTAGTAAGTTAGTGATCCTTGGACCATCTGAGGTCAGTTTTCCTTGAACTGTGTTGCTCACTCCTAGCCCTGGCTAGAATAGGACAATTAGAAAATGCATTAAAATATTCTTGAGATGGAAGTATTAGTTTCCAAAAAGGTACCTGGATCCTATATAACAAAAGTGGGCATCTACATAGAAAAGTGTTTTTTTTAAAAAGTTTTTTTACAAAAACTGCTGACTATTTTTATGTTCTCAGAATGGCCTGGTAGCAGGAAGTGCCATCACGTCACAGCTGACTTATGGCAACACTATAGGGTTTTCAAGGGATGAACAGAGATGGTTTGCCATTGCTTGCCACCATGTAGCAAGCCTGGACTTTCTTAGTTATCTCCCATCTGAGTAGTAACCGGAGCCAACCCTGGCTTAGCTTCCCAAGATACGATGAGATCAGGCTACTGTGGGCCATCCAGGTCAGGTCCAACATGGCTTACAAGTATGGAAATGATAAAGGCAAAAAAAGGCAAAGGAAACAGCAGCCTCTTTCAAACGTATTTTAACCCAAAGACCTGTGTAAATAAAATAAGGCCTTCATTAGCCTACCATGAATTGCAAGCAAAGTTGCAAGGTGGGAACCAGCTACCAACCACAAGCCCTAAAGGGCAGCAGCCCTGCCCACTTTTTCGAGCATGGGGTGGGTGCCACGTTGGGGAAGAGCCACATGAGGTTCCCAAGCCACTGTCACTGGGCTAGAGTGTCAGACTAGGAGCTAGTCTAACTGATATCTGACAGAGGGAGCTTTGACTCTCAAATGCTCATACCCCAGAAATCTTGTGGTCTCTAAGGTGCTGCTGGACTTGAATCAGGTTTGGATCCCCATTCTGTCATGAAAGCTTAATGGGTGACCTTGGGCCCGTTACATACTCTCACCCTAACCTACCTCAGAGGGTTGTTGTGAGAATAAAATGGAAAATGGAAGAATGTTGCAAACCACTTTGAATCCCTGTTGGGGAGTAATATGGGGCATAAATAAAACGAGCCACTTTCCGCCTCACTCACACATGGCACAACATATGTTGAGAGAGAGAATAAAAGGAAAACCAAACTATATCCTTTATGATCTAGCATTTCATGTTACATTAACTTTTAACACCTTTTCACATAGTCAAAATACTGGGGATACAAATATATTCCTGCACTCATGACCTTGATTGCTAATTTCACTTTCCAAGTTAATGTCACCACGTTATTCTCTACATGCCTTTCTTTTAGCCTGACAGCTTGATTTTCTGAAACATTTTAGTGCCCCCTAGTGATAACAACATACATTCCTGGAGGTTTTAAAAAAAAGGAGTTTCTAAATTTCTGTGAGAAATATTGCCATAATTAGAACTATATAGAAATATTTTACCAAAAGATAAATATCAGTAATATACATAGTTGGTCTGATTTACTTGCAGGTATAAGAGATTTGTAGCAAGCCATCCTGTGACATGGGAGCCACATGCAGCTCTTATGGTATTTAAGCAATTTTACCTATCCTGGGCAGGCAGCATTAAAAAAAAAAACCCTCTGTGAGTTAAGGCAGAGACTTCAGGCCTCACTAGATCTGACTGTAAGACCCATTATTGGATTTTCTGCAGCTTTTTTTAATTGCTAAAAGCAGCTGCTAAAAACTGGATTTTCTTTATTTTATTTAGAAATTGTTGACCTACTTTTCTCCCCAAAGAAGCTTACAATATCATTCTCCCCTCCTCCATTTTATCCTCCCAACAATCCTGTGAGGTAGGTTAGGCTGCGAGAGAATGACCAACCCAGTGAGCTTTCACGGCATAGTGAGGACTCACACCTGCTCCCCCCAGATTCTAGTCCAATACCATAACTATTTCCTATAAACCTTTTCCCAGTGTTCATCTCACATGCACTCCCTTCCAAAGCTCTACATGCCCCACATGAGAAAACAAAGTGGTACCAGTATGTCTTCCCCTTTAGTACAGGGAAAGGGCTGCCCCCCACCCATACCACAGTGGCCTCAGTAGCTCTTTTAGAACATTAAATAAATGTGAGAGATCAAGTCACAGAGAGTGCTGCCAACGCCCTGTCCTTCCCTTTAACAGAGGCTTAATAGGATGTTGCTTACCAGGTGATGTGATTTACCTCCAGTCATAAAAGCATCAGCTGCCCATTTCCACACATTAAGCCTCTATTTAAAAGGACAAACCATTTTGTCTCCAGGATTGCTGACAGCCCTAACAGATCTCCTACAAACATATGTAGTTGGGCTCAATGCTCTGCATTTCTCTCAGCAACATGCTAGATGTAAAGGGCTATAAACACTATAGTAAAACTATTGAAACTTAGTGAAGTAAGTGCCCAGAGATTAAGGCTCACACTATAAGAGAGAAGGAAGACATATGATCAGAAACCTTACGGTATGAGAAACGGAAGCTTTTTCAGAGTTCCCAACCACCCAGTTTGCATATAAATTCTAAACATACACATATGGCAGTATTTGCTACATGATCCTTATGCTCCCACCCCCACCGTAAACACACTTATTCTGATTTACAATGGCCCCGGTCACACGGCAAAGTTGCCGCGGGAGAGGCACGGGAGTCCTGTGGATTTTCCAGGTGCAATCACACCCCAACATCTGGGAAGCGCAGTGCTTCCGTGGCGAACTCGTGGCTCCCTGCCGAAGGTGCGGAGTTAAAAACTAGTACCTACAAGGTACTAGTTTCCAGAAACCGCGGGGCAAGGGCGTGCGTCTGACCGCGTTTCTGGTGGACTGTCGTGGCGTCCGGCGGCTGCCGATGTTCTGTCGTGACCAAGGGGATTTTTTCCCCCCAAGTCTCAGCAGGATGCTGAAAAGTTCCCAACGGCACATACGCACAAACAGGAAGCAGCGTTTGCCACAGGAGCAGCGTGGCATGAGTGCCGGTTTGAACGCACCGTGCTGCTTCTTTGCCGCGCTGCGGACTAGCCATCTGATCTGCACCTGACGCCTACCCACGGGACCTCAAAAGGACTTCTGATTGGGCTGCCGAGTGTTATTTTCCTCCGGGGCAATTAGCCACGCCTCCCCCCCGCATTTTCCAGCCCATGTACCCGGGGCCTTTGTTGGTTTTAAAGGTGCCACTGGACTCACACTTATTTTGAATGTTTGAAAAGGGCTGCCGTGTTGAAATAATTGATGAAGCAACTGACAGGTATAATTAATAAGTCAAAGTGTATTGATGAACCCATGTTTAAGAACTCACTTTGAGTCCACTCACGTTTATTTCATCTGTTCAGAAAAAACACAGTTCCTCATTAGCAATATGCATTTGCCAACACATGGCTTCTGTCTTGCAAGAGAAGTGGGCTGATTTCCCTTGCTGTTAATAATTCAACTAATCTTTTGTGGCGTTGCTTTTAATGAGAAACTCCCCCATTGTTACTTCACTGACCATTGCCATCCCTCGCCGCCTCTTCCTATCTTTTATCACCTCTTGTTGGATAACTTTTAAATTAAGTCATGACCTCTGTAGGGCATGGATGATGTTCTTTGTTCTGTAGATTGCCTAGCAAATATATATGAAGATACGAAGAAGCCTTTAGACCAAGTCAGACCATAGTTCCGTCTAGTTCAGCACTGTCTTTACTGACCAGCAACAGCTCCTCGTGATCTCAGGCCACAAAAATTCCTTCCTAGCACCTGTAACTCAAGGCCCTTTAATAAGGAATGCCATGGACTGAACCCACAACTTTCTGCATTTTATGGCCCTGCCCATAGTGTTAGCCGAATTGCTTTATTTACAGCAACTGGCAATTTAAATGGGTTCTTGCCAGTTTATACCAAGGTCCTGTTCCCACAAGGGTTACCAGAGAAGGATAACGAGGCTGTTGTTGTTAAAATAAATGTCTTTTACTAGAAAATATATCACATACAAACAATACTGATGCACTCACACATTCAATCAAGTTCCTTAGAAATACAGTATTAAAATAAGCACAGTTGCATTAGCAGGTGGGGGTGATGATGGGCTATACTTATCTGTCTCACAGCCTTGATTGTTCCAATGAAGAATAGATGGGAAGAAATGTAAACTAAAGGGATTTCACACACGACCAGAACCAGCCGGAACGTGTGGGTCTCTTGACTGCAGATCAAGATATCAAAGTAGAGGCAAAAGTTTGGGGACAGCAAGTGGGACTTAAGAGGAGTAAAAAGCAGACAGGGGTTGTTGTGGGGGTTGTTAGCTAGGAAGGCCCAGGTGAATAGTCCTTACCTTTTATAGGGGATCCATCGGATGAGCGGTAACTGTTCCAACCTGTGGACCCACCTACCTGTTAGTCCGTCCCAAAAACAATCCTATTGGTTGCCTATAGGAGTGGGAGGTTACCTATAAGGAGTGGCCAATATTGTAATCTAAAACCTTACTCAAAGGAGGGCATCTGGGCAGGTGTGAAAACCTTGGCGTCAGGATGCTCCATTGTAGTTTTGATGAAGCTGGCCATTCTCATTGTGAACGAAATGTCCATTTGGCAGGAAATACCAATGCAGGAACAAAGCAGTGATGGGTAGTACGTGACTACAACTATTTCTGCAATGGGGGCTGTCTCTTCTCAAGTTGTTGTTTCTTACTGCTCACACAGTAATGGAGGTGTGTGCTTCTTAGGCTAGTAACTGTGTAACTGAAACCTTATTTACATGTAAGGCTTGTGCAGGCACCTTCTATGTGTTACATCACAACATGTGACTTAAAGTGTACAGTTCTCTGAGCCTATGTGTGTGTGTGCACAGTCCATTGTGTGTAGCAATAAATATAGTTCATAAAGCAAAATATCAAGTTCATTCTCTAACAATAGTATATTGTTGTCTTAAGCACATACTCTGGGAATCAGCCCTATCAAACAGAATGGGACTTGGTTCTGAGTAAAGAAGCTTAGATTCAGGTTGCGGGTCACTTTTCTTGCTATATTAAGCAGCTATTGCAGTCTGTTTCCATTTAAATCCATAGCCTGAACCCAATATGGGCTAGATCCGGCCACCAATCTCATCCTATTCCCCATCCCACATGGCCTTTGCCCATGCAGGTCCCATGATCCTCAGCAAAGGAAACTCCTTCCCCTTTTCACCAATTGGCTCCAACCTAATATTTATAAAGATGTATGCCCAATTAGTTACTTCTATGTAAGTAAACTTAAGAATTGCTGCCTTGGTTTTTATTTTACAAAAAAAAATTACATTTGATTTTACCAATTTTTTTGCTGCTGCTTGCACTACTTTGAGAACATTGTTGAAAAGCAAGGTAAAACTCTCTCTCTAAATAAATAAGTATCTGCTCAGCCCCTGGAGTACTGGTTAGACTAGGATCTTGAAGACCTAGGTTCGAACCCCATTCTGCCACATTTGTTTGAGGGTGATCTTGGGCCAGTCATACACTCTCAGCCTTACCTACCTCACAGGGTTGTTGAGGATAAAATAGAGAAGAACAGAACAATTTAAGATGGACTCGGTTCCCACTGGGGAGAAAGGGAGGGTATAATGAAGTAAATAAATAAATAAATGTATTTCCAATAACTGTGTCCAATAACTGATTTGTGAATAACTGTGCCTTCTTGGGGTATACAAGCACTTGAGGATGACTGCTCACCAATAACAACAACATGAGTTAATACGGCGCTCTTACACAGTTGATTGACCGTATTGCTGGTGTTTCTGAGCCTTTCCTGTACCCCTAATTGCTACAGGAAAGAAAATAAAAAGTGACTGGTCTCTGACATATTACAAAAGCTTATTTGTACTAAGGACAGAGTGCAAACTAAAAAATGTAGTGTAGGAATCCTTCCAACCCTGCTGGAGCTTTACCCTGTAGTAATATAGGCAATTGCTGCTTCTACTAGAAATACTTAAATAAGTGCAAAACTATTTACCTGGGTGCAACTATGTATCTACCTGCAACCTGGCTAGTGCAAAAAAGCAATCTGTATAGAACTATTGGTGCAGCTGCAAATTAAGCTGCAAATGAGTCAGCTGACATAAGAGTGAAAAGATCCTTTCTGCTGTCACGCTGTAGAACAAGGATAATATGTACAAGGGGGACAATCCTTGAAAAATACTGGATTTAGGAACCACTGGATTGTGATTAATAAACTAAGAAATGTCTTTGCTCTGATTCTTCATAATCTATTTTAAAGGGTATAAAAAGAAAGTCAGGCAGAAAGTGAAATATGAATTCAGAAAGCATACAGATGCTAAAGAAATAATAAAAACAATTATGGTTTATAAAAGAATGCGTTGCTACAGGAAATGACTGTGCTAAGATGCAAAGAGAAACCACAGCTCAAACCTTACATGGGCAAAGTTCCTGAATCTGATAAAAAAATACAAGGGCAGACGGTTTAAAGGAGACACAAGAAGAATCTTATAAACAGTTCCAAAGGACTGAACCACTAATGTGGAACAGCAGTTTTATATACTGATCCCAGATTACTATCATTTTATGTAGTACTATGGGTCCACAACCATGGCAAATCACTCTGTACTAGCTTACTCACAGCTATTTCTTTAAGAATGGAAAAGTACAAAGGTCTGACTCCTTGTACAATCATGTAGTCACTTAGCTACACTGGGAAAGTCAATATGGCATGTTTTGCTACTACACAAACAAACCTGTGGGATCTAGTGTTGGGAATCCTGGTTTGCAGAAAGATCAAAATAAGGTTTGCCACAAAAGATGAAATATGTAATTACCTGCTAATTTTATAAGGCAAGGAAGGAATGAGCAAGTCTGAAAATTGCTCCAGGCTTGTTCACATAGGGAAAAAATGATTTGCTGTTATACCTGAACCATGCCCATTCCTCACTTTAAGTTCCCTGTTGAAAACAGAAGGGCACTACCAAATAAATGTGCATAGGATCGGTCTTTCCAAGGGCACAGACTTTCCAGTTTCCCAGGGATTGCTGGGGCTGGGCCTGAGACATTGCTATGAGAGGTCCTTAAAAGAACTGGAGCCCAGTGACATTATAGGGAGAAGCCAGTGGCATCACAGGGAGGCGAGACCATAAAGGATTTAGGGAGGGGCTCCCCAGAGATTTAAAAGGGCCTGGGCATCCCTGGGCACCCCCCTAACAATGCCCCTGGGCTGGGTCAAACCTAGGAAAAGGTGGGAGTTGGCCAGTGGTTATAGGGGTATCTCAGTGACGTCCTGCTGGGTCCTGTTACTGAAATTTATTTTTAGAATAGTTACTTTAAAATCTGCAACTATACATACCATGTGCACAGAACAAACTAATGGTCACAAATTTGACACTGAGAAAGGCAACACAGAAAAGCCTGTAGGGGGACCCATGTAAAAAACCTCTCTCTGTGTGGGTAGCATGTCAGGCTTTTAATTTATCTTTTCCACAACATGTAAACTTGACATGAGATCTAAATTTGATGTGGGCAGCTTTTATGCAGGCACTCCCTGCATGCTTTTTAAGTTGTACCGTCATCTGACAGGGCGGTGCAGCCTTTGTTCCTGGAGTTTTGAATTGGACCTAAAATACCATTTTACAGCACAAACATTTGCCTATCAGCCCACAGTAAATGCATGCCACTGCGGCACCATCAATCGCAGTTCAGAGCATTTATAGTGTCAGATTAGGATTGGGGAGACCCAAGTGTGACTCCCCACTTTACCAGTTTCAGAGGGTATTTTATTTATTTATTTGCATTTTTACCCCGCCCTCCCCGCGAACGGGCTCAGGGTGGCTCACACAGGGGCATAAGCCCATACATAAAACAATATAAAACAGTAAAAACCATTAGATCACAACAACAGATAAAGTGCTCCATGCAGACAAGAGGGTCTCTGAGGATGGTAGCAATCATTTCCTTAGGTGAAATTGTCCTGTCGATGGTCCAAGCCAGTCCAGTGGCATCAGTGCCATGCAAATTTATGGCCGTTCTTCCGGGGACCACTCCCAACCCCGTTGTTTCAGTGGTGGTAGTAGTAGAAGTGGCAGCCCCTATGTAAAAGCCTGGTGGAAGAGCTCCGTCTTGCAGGCCCTGCGGAACTGCATAAGGTCCCGCAGGGCCCTGATCTCCTCCGGGAGCTTGTTCCACCAGGTGTGGGCCGCCCCGGGGTGGGGGCCGCCACTGAAAAAGCAGCAAGCTTTACCTCCCGGGGGCCTGGAATCACCAGGCGATGTTGCGTCCCCGACCGAAGTAGCTGTATTAGTCCGCAGTATAACAGCTAGATTCAAGTCCAGTAATGCCTTACAGACCAACAGGATTTCTTGGCTATACGCTTTCTAGAGCCAAAGTTCCCTTTGTCAGACTGTACCTGACAAAGGGAGCTTTGACTCTCAAAAGCTTACACCCAAAAATTCTTGTTGGTCTCTAAGGTGCTACTGGACTTGAATCTAGCTGTTCCCCTACCAGTAAGTTCCTCTCAATAAAACCCACCTCACAAGATTGTGGGGAGGATAAAATGGAGGGGAGAACACTGTTGTAAGGCAATTTAGGATTCAATCAGGAAGAAAAAGCGGGATATAAATATCTAAATAAAGGAGTTTAGAAACAGTGCAATCCTTAACAGAAGGCCAGTTTGGTGTAGTGGTTAAGTTGTTGTTGTTCAGTCGCACAGTCGAGTACAACCCTTCGCGACCCCATGGACCAGATCACACCAGGCCTTCCGGTCTTCCGCCGTCCTCTGAAGTTTGCTCAATTTCATGTTTGTTGCATCTATGACACTGTCTAACCATCCCATCCTTTGCCGTCCCCGCCTTCTTTGACCTTCAATCTTTCCCAGCATCAGGGTCTTCTCCAGTGAGTGCTCCCTTCTCATTTGGTAGCCAAAGTATTTGAGCTTCAGTTTCATTATCTGGCCATCCAGGGAACAGTCAGGGTTGATTTCTTTTAGGATTGACTGATTTGATCTTCTTGCAGTCCAAGGGACTCTCAAGAGTCTTCTCCAGCACCATAGTTCAAAAGAATCTATTCTTCGGCGCTCGGCCTTCCTTATAGTCCAACTCTCGCAGCCATACATGACTACTGAAAGACTATTGAAAGAGGTAGTCAATCTTTAAAGGTACAATTGTGGTCTTAGGGTACTGTCTCAGTGATGATCTGGTTCTTATAGATCCACATGGGTCAATGCAGCTTCCTTATAGTCCAGCTCTTGCAGCCATACATGACTACTGGGAATACCATTGCTTTGACCATGCAGATTATTGTTGGCAGGGTGATGTCTCTACTTTTTATCATGTTGTTTAGGTTCTCCATCACTTTCCTCCCAAGGAGCAGGCGTCTTTTAATTTCATGGCTGCAGTCACAGTCTGCGGTGATCTGGGATCCCAGGAACGTGAAGTCTGTCACTACTTCCACGACTTCCCCTTCTATTTGCCAAGGAGTGATGGGGCCGGATGCCATGATCTTAGTTTTTTTGATGTTGAGCTTCAAGCCCACTTTTGCGCTCTCCTCTTTTACCCTGAGCAAGAGGCTCTTTAGGTCCTCTTCACTTTCTGCCATTAGAGTGGTATCGTCTGCATATCTGAGGTTGTTGATCTTTTCCCCAGCAATCTTAATTCCCGCTTGTGATTCATCCAGGCCAGCATTTCGCATGATGTACTCTGCATATATATTAAATAAGCAAGGTGACAGTATACATCCTTGTCGTACTCCTTTTCCTATGCTGAACCAATCAGTTGTTCCGTATCCGGTTCTAACTGTCGCTTCTTGGCCCTTATACAGGTTTCTCAAGAGACATGTGAGGTGGTCTGGTACTCCCATCTCTTTAAGGACCTGCCATAGTTTGTTGTGATCCACACAGTCAAAGGCTTTAGCATAGTCAATGAAGCAGAAGTAGATATTTTTCTGGTACTCTCTTGCTTTCTCCATAATCCAGCGAATGTTGGCAATATGATCTCTCGTTCCTCTACCTCTTCGAAACCCAGCTTGTACTTCTGGCAGTTCTCTATCCATGTACTGTTGAAGCCTAGCTTGTAGGATCTTGAGCATGACCTTGCTAGCGTGTGATATGAGTGCAATTGTGCGATAGTTTGAACATTCTTTGGCATTGCCCTTCTTTGGGATTGGAATGTATACTGACCTTTTCCAATCCTGTGGCCACTGTTGCGTTTTCCAAATTTGCTGGCAAATTGAGTGCAGCACTTTAACAGCATCATCTTTTAAGACTTGGAATAGTTCAGCTGGGATACCATCACCTCCACTAGCTTTGTTGTTAGTAATGCTTTCTAAGGCCCATTTAACTTCACATTCCAGGATGTCTGGCTCGAGGTCAGTGATTATACCGTCGTGGTTGTCAAGGACATCGAGGTCTTTCTTGTATAGTTCTTCTGTGTATTCTTGCCATCTTTTCCTAATCTCTTCTGCTTCTGTTAGGTCCCTACCGTTTTTGTCCTTTATCATGGCCAGCTTTGCATGGAACGTTCCCTTGATTTCTCCAATTTTCTTGAAGAGATCTCTAGTCCTTCCCATTCTATTGTTTTCCTCTATTACTTTGCATTGTTCATTCAGGAAGGCCTCCTTATCTCTCCTTGCTGTTCTCTGGAAATCTGCATTCAGTTGGTTTAAGTGCGCAGACTCTAATCTGGGAGAACTGGGTTTGATTTCCCACTCCTCCACTTGCACCTGGCTGGATGACCTTGGGCAAGCCATAGTTCTGTCAGAACTGTCCTTGAAAGAGCAGTTCTCTCAGAGCTCTCTCAGCCCCACCTACCTCACAGGGTGTCTGTTGTGGGAGGGGAATAGGGTTGTAAACCGCTCTCTGACTAGGGTGGGGTATAAATCCAATCTCTTCTTAACAGAGTTCTCTCCTAAATCCATTGAAGTCAACAGGCTTGGAAGAGTATAAATATTGTACTTTATGTCACTCAGTTAGTGGGTGTGTATGCATGTGTGTGTCAAAGAGACAGAGAAAGACAGAAGAAGGGGTTGCAAGAACTTTCATTTTATATTACGCTGGGCTGGAGCACTGATTGCACTGCTGTCCAGTAATCATGCTAAGGACTGCAAGCTTAGCTTGCATGACTGTAACAGGCCTCATATTTAGCCTTTTGCCCAGTACAAAATATGTATGGTTACAAAAAATTGCTAGTCATTTAGGCATATTTAGATTCATCAAAAGAATATAAGCGTTTTTAGGATTTAAAAATATGTAATAAAATTACCATATCATGACCCAACCAGACATCAGGAATCTTCCAGTTGCCAGGCCTAAACATTAAAGAAAAACACCCTATCATGGTTTTGAAGAAAGAACATTCCTTTCTTGTAAGTTTTAAAAAAGGGCGGTGGGAGAAGAAGAGAATCTAGAGGAAAATTCTCTCTGTATTTTCACTTATATGCCTGTTGCCTAAGGACTGCAAGCTTAGCTTGCATGACTGTAACAGGCCTCATATTTAGCCTTTTGCCCAGTACAAAATATGGTTACAAAAATTTGCTAGTCATTTAGGCATATTTAGATTCATCAAAAGAATATAAGCGTTTTTAGGATTTAAAAATATGTAATAAAATTACCATATCATGACCCAACCAGACATCAGGAATCTTCCAGTTGCCAGGCCTAAACATTAAAGAAAAACACCCTATCATGGTTTTGAAGAAAGAACATTCCTTTCTTGTAAGTTTTAAAAAAGGGCGGTGGGAGAAGAAGAGAATCTAGAGGAAAATTCTCTCTGTATTTTCACTTATATGCCTGTTGCAGCTGTTATTTATGATTGGGGTGTGTGTAGCTGCTGGGACGAAAATCATCAGCGGGCAAATTTATAGTAGGTTTGAGTAACAGCGAGTCAAATAGAGACGGTTGGAGATATAATTATCATTTGTTGTAAAAGCACGATGTTTTTTTTAAAAATTTTTTTAAAGAGTTTCAACACCCACACACACACGCTTCCTCAGAAGTAAATCCCACTACGTCTCAGTGAGACATCTCAAAGAGCGCGCTCCCCTCCGCCGCCTTTTTAGAGTTCTGTTTTCGCCCTCTTTTCCGACCCAATTTCGCCCTCTTGCGTGTCTGTTTTCGCCCTCTTTTCCGACCCAATCCTAACCCCGAAAGAACCGCCAGCGGCATGAATTTGTCCTCGGCCGCCTTTTCTCCTCACGCTCGGTGGAAGAAGCGAATCTAGAGGAAAATTATCTCTGTATTTTCACTTATATGCCTGTTGCAGCTGTTATTTATGATGGGGGGGGTGTAGCTGCTGTGACGAAAATCATCAGCGGGCAAATTTATAGCAGGTTTGAGCAACAGCGAGTCAAATAACGGGAGAAGGTTGGAGATATAATTATCATTTGTTGTAAAACCACGATGTTTTAAAATACTTTTTTTAAAAAGACTTCGTTTCAACACCCCCCCCCACAGACGTTTCCTCAGAAGTAAATCTCACTACGTTTCAGTGAGACATCCTCCCAAAACAAAGAGCGCCTTTTTAGAGTTCGTGCGTGTCTATTTCGCCCTCTTTTCCGACCCAATCCTAACCCCGAAAGAACTGCCAGCGGCATGAATTTGTCCTCGGCCGCCTTTTCTCCTCACGCTCCAAGGAAGCGGCGGCAGCAGCGGCGGCGGCTCCTCCCGAGGCGAACGCCAGAGGGCAGGCGGGGTCCCCTGAAGCCGCCCCAAAGAAAAGCGCTCGGCCCGGCCGCCCGCCCCTGGCCCCATCGATGGGGGCGGCAACTCTGCGCTCTGCTCCGAGGCCCTTCCTCTCGGCTCTGGATTAGCGAAACTGGCGACGTGGGACGGTCCGTCCCCCCCTCCACCCCGGAGCCCCGCCAGGCGAGGTGAAGCGGGGACTTGGGCCGCCGGTGCCCGCCTGATTGCCGAAGAGGAAGACGG
>NW_015160840.1:1373732-1399701 GCF_001447785.1 Gekko japonicus
TGAACCGCTTCTCCACCTTCGTCAAGTCGGGCGGCGAGGCCTTCGTGCTGGGCGAGGCGTCGGGCTTCGTGAAGGACGGCGACAAGCTGTGCGTGGTGCTGGGCCCCCACGGGCCCGAGTGGCAGGAGAACCCCTACCCTTTCCAGTGCTCCATCGAGGACCCCACCAAGCAGACCAAATTCAAGGGCATGAAGAGCTACATCGCCTACAAGCTGGTGCCCAGCCACACCGGGCAGCAGGTGCACCGGCGCTACAAGCACTTCGACTGGCTCTACGGGCGCCTGGTGGAGAAGTTCCCCGTCATCTCGGTGCCCCACCTGCCAGAGAAGCAGGCCACCGGGCGCTTCGAGGAGGACTTCATCTCCAAGCGGCGGAAGGGCCTGGCCTGGTGGATGGACCACATGTGTAGCCATCCGGTGTTGGCCCAGTGTGATGCTTTCCAGCACTTCCTCACCTGCCCCAGCACGGACGAGAAGGCCTGGAAGCAGGGCAAACGCAAAGCGGAAAAGGACGAGATGGTGGGTGCCAACTTCTTCCTGACCATTAGTGTCCCTGCTGGCCACCCAGCTTCTCTGGACCTGCAGGAGGTCGAAAGTCAGGTAGATGGCTTCAAGAGCTTCACTAAGAAGATGGATGAGAGCACCATTCAGCTCAATCAGACGGTGAACGAGTTTGCTCGCAAACAGGTCACTGGTTTCAAGAAGGAGTACCAGAAAGTAGGGCATTCCTTCAAGGGCCTCAGCCAGGCCTTTGAGATGGACCAGCAGGCTTTTTCAGTTGGCCTCAATCAAGCCATTGCCTTCACTGGAGAAGCTTATGATGCTATTGGCGAATTCTTTGCAGACCAACCCAGGCAGGACCTGGATCCTGTGATGGATTTGTTAGCACTGTATCAGGGACATCTGGCTAATTTCCCAGACATCATTCATGTCCAAAAAGGTAATGTAGCTGTAATTCTATCATTGTAACTTTTAAGAATGAATTTAACTCTGCTATATAGAGTCAATGCTGGTTGTTCTTGAGTTTTTCTTTGAAGGCTTTTGGTAAAATGGTATATTCAGAAAAATATGTAAGCTGAATTTGACTTTGGCATTCCCCATTCCTCTCTCCCTGGTGGGGACTCTGTAACTTCCTATCCTGCCAGGGTGCTGTTGAGTTGCTAAAACAAGCTCCCATTAAAATACTGCATACATACATAGCAGCATCTTAAAATTGTTTGCTATACAGAGATCTTATCTGTTGATCAAATATCATACCTGTGATCTGTGCCTTTAAAGCCAGGTAATGCTAAGTCATATCCAGAGTTCTGTTTCTGTTAAAGGTAAATGAATCTCAAAACAAAATGTATGGTGTGTGTTAAAAGCTAGTTTTAGAACTTAAGGGCTTGCTTGAATAATGAGCATCTCTGTCTGTATACTATATATTATTGTACCAAATGACAAACTAATTCATTGCTCTGTGTAGATGTCAAGGGTTGCATTCCTAGATTGTGCTCACATATGCACTTCGTGGGCTTTTCTCATAAACAATATAAATCCCTTGTAGTTGACATTTCCAGGCCTTTATCTCGATATGCATTCACTCTGCCTGTTTCTTTGTCCCTGATTTCTCTGTGAAGTATTTAGGCCAGTGTACAGTTGCACCCTCCCCATTGATTTAAGTGGACCTAGAATGATGTAATTCTACCTAGAATAGCACAGTTGGAATTTTTGAGTGGGAAAACTACATGGGAAGAACTCTAATGTGTTGTAGTTAAGAATTTTGTGATCAAAGGTTTGACTTCACTTATGCAGGTAAGCTTTTACGATTCACATCTGTTTGCCATGCTGGTGGCCAATTCTAATCGGTTAGTGTATTCTGTATATTAAAGGACAAAGATCAGAATATCACCCATTGTAAAGAATGTACTTTTAATTGTGTTATATTTCAGAGCTGTTTCTCACCAAGACATCAAACCTTTGTTATAATTCAAACACAGTGACAGGGTAGAAGGTTCCCTCTAAGCTGTGGAGTCTTGTGAGCAAAAATTCTACTTTGTGAGCTACTGGCATTAAAGTTGTGAGCAAGTGATTTGGCTACTGTATAAATCAGTTTGCTCTGGAGCCATCCTTCCTTGGCTAAGACAAAAATGTGTGAGCTGGAGGCTAAAAACTGTGAGCTAGCTAACACTAACTCAGCTTAGAGGGAACACCATGACATTCAAACAGCTGAAATAAGATTGTGTAGGGACATCTAAAGAACCGGTATATATTGTTCTGGTTGAGGCCAGCTGATTTTGAATGCTTCTAGTGTCATATGCTTAACCTGTAAAGATATGATTAATCAATCCCTTTAACATCTGGTAAAGATTTATACATGCTCCCATAGTTATATTTATAACTATGGGGAGGGCGGGGTATAAATTGAATTAAATAAATAAATAAATTTAATACTATGTAGTTGAACAAAGGTATGCTTTTTTGCAAACTGAATAATGTTATGGTAGATTTTGCAAACATGTAAACAGTGTCTTTTTGAAAAAAGGCACACTAGAACGACCATTAAACTAATTTTTTTATATTGAAATACTCAGTTCTTGCCATAGGAGAACAAGAAAATGCAACTGATTTCATGGTTGATTTTTTCTTTTTGTTATGGTTTATCTTTGTGTACAGAACTTTTGAAAAGCTGTTTTAATTAGTATCTGCTTCTCTCTAGTGTGGAGGCCCCTGTATTACATAATACAGTGCCACTGTTCAGATTTATTTCAAACGCTGCCTATACTGGTAGTAGCAATGTGATTACCATCTAAACACTATCACATAGTCTGTCATGAAAAGGCTTGATGGAATTATCCTGCTAGCCATCATTATAATTTGAATAAAATTTAAAATGTGAATTTTTGGTAGGATTTTTAATATCACATAAATGCTTTCCTTTGGGGAAGCCCTTGCAGCCAGCTTATTGATTGAAATGTGGGTCAGTGTTACTCATGGGTGAGGACTTTATCTCAGGGTGGAAGGCAGGGTAGAGGACATCTGGCTGTTAAGACATCTGGAGAATTTGATCTGTGCCATGGATTCATGTTGGCAGGTACCATGTTTGTTTATTTTTTTTAAAGTTGTAGTGATTCAGGCAATATCAACACATTTCTTGACCACCTCTCAAGTATTACTGATATCTCCCTGATATTATCTCAAGATAAAACAACCTACATCAGGCCTGCACAGCTTGAGATCCACCAAGCCAGGCACAGTGCTATCCATATATTATGACCTGTCAGAAGCTTGACAGTCCCCTGCTTTTGCAATTCCATTCCAATAACAAAATTATGGAGGTTGGTCAGGCTCTTGATGGGTCACCACATGTACTTGGTGGCCTGCATTTGGCTTGGATCCTAACAACTTGTTCAGGTTCAGCCTAGATCCTCAAGAAATCATAAATAATGTGTGTTATATTTGAGCCTTTATACAGTGGCTGATGAAGGATTTATAGTTGCAGTGATTCCAGAGACCTGAAGTACCCCAGAATGTGCCATACTTCAGAAATAGTCTAGAAAATAAACCTCTCTAAAAGAGGGCTGAACAGATTTCATTGTGGCACTTGGTATTTGCAGCTGTTAATTTGTTGTAGCATTTCTCAGCGGAAGTACAAAACCAACTAGTTTTTCTACTAGTGAGAAAAGGAGGAAGGGGATCACCTTTAAAAAAGGCTGTTTGGGAACTTTGGGACCTGCATGGACAAAAGCCATGTGGAACCATAGTCATGATCAGGGAGGTGACTGGCCAAGATTGAGTAAAAATGTTGGCTGGATCCAGCCCAAAGCTCGTTTATCAGTTTGTTGCTTGACATAAAAAAAATAATGGGCAAGCTCTTGTTTATATGTAAACTTAATGTTTCCTTATTCAATAGTAATGGATAAATTAATTTCTTAACCAGTTGCTTTTGTGTATTGGCTTCAGTATTCAGTTAAATGGAGATATTTAAAGGAATAATGGAGTTATAAGAAATTGGAGAGAAGCTGTGCTAGGTTAGAGGTTAGCTTTTTGTGGGGGTGATAACTAAGGTTATTACTGTATTTATCAGAGGTCATTTCGGGGGGGATCACAGGGGATCGCAGTTCCCCCGGGTGAGGTACGGGGGTGGGGCACATGACGAAGCCCCGCCCCCTGCTTCCGGCCACCCCGCTTCCGGCCCTCATTCAGCCAGGAGGAGGCAGGAGAAGAGGGAGGGTAAGTTGCTTCCTCCCTGCCTCTCCCCACCCCTGCCTGCCTGGGGCCAGGGAGGGCCTTTGCGGGGCTTCCTTGCACTCCCACCAGCCTTGCAGGTCCACCGCCAGGCCCCTCATGGGGCTCGGCAGTGGAGCTGCAAGGCCCGCGGCAGCGGCCGGGACTGTTGGGGGCGGGGTGTGTGGCCTGATGACACACTTCCGGTGATGTCAGGGGGTGTGGCATATGCTAATGCGTTATGCTAATGAGTTCCCCTAGCTCTTTTTCTACGAAACGACCCCTGGTATTTATATAATACAACACTTTTGCCACAGCTTTTAAAAAAGTAGAAGAAATTGTCACAGAACTTTGAAGAGGTTGAGGCCAATGTGGAGTCTTGTGAGCAAAAATTCTACTTTGTGAGCTACTGGCATTAAAGTTGTGAGTAAGCAGTTTGGCTACTTGCATACATTAGTTTGATCTGGAGCCATCCTTCCTGAGCTAAGACAAAAATGTGTGAGCTGGAGGCTTAAAAACTGTGAGCTACGCACACTAACTCAGCTTGGAAGGAACATTGTTGGGACTAGGTTTTGTGGTATCAGTAATTATAAAATCTGGTCATAACCCTGAAAGCTGAAAAATAAGTCTGGTTCCTAGAGTCAAACAAAATTTGTCAAGGCCTGGTTTAAAGCTCAGTGCATAAGCTACTGCTTCTCATTGTGGTGTTCTGAACTGAATAAAGCATTTGACTTGGAGACATGATTCCAGGTATCCACTCAGACTTGATAGTAAACACTATATGCACAGACATTGCCAGTACATACCGAAATCTTGCATAGGCCTCTGCTCTTCCCAGGCAATCCATGAATGCTGGAAGAACTTAAATGAAGTAATATGTTGAACAGCATAATGATAGCCTTGAGTTTTTCCACAAGCAATGATAATGGAAGAATGATAATGTCTGGCTAAGGTGACAAATTTTGGTATCCCAAACAGAGAGGATGCTCTAGCTCTACCAGAATTTCACTGCAGCCTCTCTCTCGTGCATTATCCATGGTTTACTGGGGTACAGCACACCTGGGAAGAAGGAATTGCTTTTTCACACACTGCAGCATGCTGTTACAGGGAAGAGGCCAGAACATGCATTTCAGATTGGCAGAGCATTAAGGAGTGCCACAGTTCCCAAGTGGCCATAGCTGTGGCAATTCCCCATAGTGAGGTAGTAGAGTATAGTAAAGATGAGGTCTGCTGCCAAACCCACAATTATGCTAAGCATACTCTTCTCCCCCCCCCACTCCCATTATTTAGGTAAGAGGTTGGAAAATTCCCACAACTAGAACAGAATATGTAGTACATGTAGGGAGCAATCCTGAGTAAGTCCCATGTTACTCATTGGGCCTTTATGTCCAGGAAACTGCCTCTAAAGATGGCAGCCAGAATCATTCAGTGTCTGGAGAAAGGTTTATAAAGATAATTTAGCTTAGGGTTAACAGAACAAAACTATTGTAAAATATTTGCCAGTGCCAGATGTTTGTATATTATGATTTTGGGGAATACGTCTGAAATTTGATAGAGTGTTTTTGGTACCATCTTGCTTGATTTTGAATTTCATTTTGGTGCCTAATATGCATTGTAAAAAAACAGTTCCCATCATCTGGGAAAATAAATTCTCTCAAGAAATTAGGGAAGACAACAAGAATACTGGTTTGCTTGCTGTTCATAGCAAAAGTATGTTTCCTGCCATTGCCTCTGAGATTTTACCATGCCGCCTTGGGGCTTTCTAATTTGTTTTAGCTCTGTTTATTGTACAAACAAGGACACCCACTTTGCAGTTCTTATGTAGATTTATCCTTTGTTGCAAGTTTTTGTTGTCATATTTCTGAACTTCATTTATTGTTCAGGATTTAAACTTTAAGCAAATACAATAATGGAAAATGTGAAGAAAATGACTAGAAAAACTGATAAAGCAGAAAGAGAGTCCCTAGCAGTGTTCCCTCTAAGCTGAGTTAGTGTGAGCTAGCTCACAGTTTTTTAGCCTCTGGCTCACACATTTTTGTCTCGGCTCAGGAAGGAATGGCTCCAGAGCAAACTAATTGATGCAGCAGCGAAATCGCTCGCTCACAACTCTAATGCCAGTAGCTCACAAAGTAGAATTTTTGCTCACAAGACTCCACAGCTTAGAGGGAACATTGGTCCCTAGATATTTCTGAACTTCATTTATTGTTCAGGATTTAAACTTTAAGCAAATACAATAATGGAAAATGTGAAGAAAATGACTAGAAAAACTGATAAAGCAGAAAGAGAGTCCCTAGTATATCAAATTTGGTCTATCAGTGGTGAATCCCCCTGTGCCATGGAAATTCTTCTTAACTAATTCCAATTAAAACTAAAACAGATGTCAGAAAATGAATGCAAACTGTAAATCGGTATGCAATTCAGTCAAAATGGAAAGTAAACAAATGTAACGCTTTTGACTTGAGTGTCTTCTGTACAAATATTAAAAGTGAGCATAAACTCATATTTTGAAACCATTGGTTCTGGTTTTTACTTGCAAAACCTGAATTTTGTCACTGATCTTGAATGTTGCTTATTTCAGAGGTATTCCTTGTGTCTGGCTTTGATTTATGAAATCTCTCTAGAATTTATTATTTATAGAACTATCTCACAAGGTTGTTGTGAGGATAAAATGGAGGAGATGAGAACTATGTAAGTGTGTTGAGTCTATGTTGGGGAGAAAGTGGGATATAAATGAAGTAAATAAATAGAAGGTGGGAAGGAAGTCCTTCAAGAATATCTGTGGTAGATAACTTGCCTCAGGAAACATGCCATCTGACATCTTATTTAAAGGTCACTGTTGAAGACTAAGATTGGTGCCAGTATCCAGAAGAGCAGGCTCGCGCACACTTTCTGTGCATGAGTAGATGCTTCTTACAGAGTTTGCCTTCCTAAACTGGTCTTCATAGAATCCTCAATTTGAGCTTTAAAGTCTCTCTGATTTTTTTTTAAAAAAGGCAGAAATTCGGTGCAAGCAATTTAAATAGTATCTTGGTATGTGAATATAGTGATGGTGGGAAATACTGCAAAGCTCAAAAGTGTCAGGGTCTCTTTAGCATTTGGTTCTACACCAGTTTATGAATTTGGCTAAAGAGTAGTTAAAACGTTTTTTAAAAGCCCTAAGTTTTTATGTTTTGTGGAGAAATGTCCCTGAAAAAGTAATGCTAGAAGAGGGGGGCGGGGCGGCATGTGTACACTCCACTGAACCTTTCTCAGGGTGCTAATTGTAAGTTTGCTGAGATTCCAAAGGTTGTTCCACTTCCAAAAAGTTGTAGACTTTGGGATGGTGGTGTGTTTTCTAGAAATTAATATAATCCCTATACAGTTTGTAGATCGAAGATGACTTTGTGTTTTCCATGTTGATGGCAGTCTTCAGCAAATAGGATCATTTTACATCTTTCTGACTTGCCAAACAGAAGTTTGTGTTTTAAGGGGAAAGAAAAATGTTCACAGTAGATTGCGCTTGACAGGTATTCCTGAACTACTTACTTCCTTTTCACCTTTATACCAGTATATACAAAAATGCCCACAAATTTTTAATGGAAACTTGTGGTTTCCTGCTTAAACAGGTGATTCCCATTCCTCAGGAAAAAGATGTTAACATGATGCTGCAACTTTATTATTACAAGACCACTTTCTGGACTTCAGGCATCTTGGCACAAAACCAGTATCGTTCTTAATGTTCTGTACTGTAAGTTGAGATAGCATCGCTGCAGTAAACCAAACTAGAGTGCTCATATTAATGCTTCCGCTGGCTAATAGGACTCTGAAATGCAGCAGAAGCACCAGAACATTCCAGAGTTGACACGGTACTGCTGTGTCTGACTTTTTGTGAGGGTGAACTGTTGGTCATATTCAAGTCTGTCGTTTAAACAAGAAATAAACAACTGTACACGCTCCTTGTCTTAAGACAAAGGCAAACTGGAGGTGATATCTCTGAGTTAATTGGTGTTGGATGCTGACTCCTTTAATATTGAGTAAATAAAACATTTGGCTCCACAGCCCTGATTGTAGCAGTGATAAAAGTCTTCCATTGTTATGAAAAGTGCATGGTTTTTCATTAGAATGATACGGATTGTATAAGTTTCTATTCTATAGCCATAAACATTTCTTTTGGATATGTGAAGTGTCCAAAAGAAAAGGGGTCAATTTTATCATCATTATCATTTTAAGGTTTGCTGTATAACATTGCAGTATGGGTAGCATCCACTAGCCAGTAGTCCTGTTATAGTCTACTCCACTGTGCTGAAAATTGTGCTGCTGAGATTCTCCCTCGTGTATTTATTCTTTGCAGCAAAAGAAAAAACTTTTAAGAGTTAGAAACAGAAGTAAATATTTATTTTTAGGCACTTACATAGGTACTGATTATAACTTTATCTGTTTGTTTGTTTTTTAGTATTTATACTCCCTTTTTCTTTTATCCTCACAGCACCCCTGTGAGGTAGATTTGACTAAGAGAGACCAAACAGCCTGAGGCCACCCAGCAATCTTCCGTGGCAGAGTGGGGATTTGAACCAGGGTCTCCAAGACCCTAGTCTGACACTCTAACACAACACTGGCAAAATGGAGGGGGGGGAGCCAGGCTTGCCCATTACTGTTTGAGAACGTCCATTTGTTGTATAGAAAATGAGCTTAGCATAAACTTATTTTAGTTGATAAAAGCAAACTTTAGTGGGATGGTTGCTCTTTTGTGTCAGATCTGTTCTTGAGGCTCTGGTCTGCAGCCTTTTTAAAGAAGTACAGTGAACTCACTAATGGTGAATCAGAACTGTAAAAAAACCCCTCCACAGTGCTCTCAGAGCTGTGCGGACAAACCACAACTGAAGATGTTGCGTGTTTACAATGATTCAACATGACTCAGAATTGGTGGCAGAAAATACAAACACGTTAGTTCTTCCGTCTTGCCTCAGTATTGTCTTCTGTGACTGGCAGCTGCTCTCCCGGGTTTCAGGCAGTCTTTCCCAGAACTTGCCACCTGAGATCCTTAAGCTGAAGGTGGAATACTGAACCTGGGAAAGGCATGTAAGGAATGTGTTCTCCCATGCCCTAAATGTGGAAGCAACATCTAAAAATTTAATCCATCGTATGTCTGTCTGTCTCTCTCAGAGGGTCTCCCTGTCCACTGGCTGCTTTGCCTGAGTCTTGCCTCCAACATTCTAAACATTTTGCTGTTTCTCTCCCCCCCATAGAACACAGAGGTTATTTGCATATGCAGCCTCATTGGCCTCTGCCTCGGAACACAGAGGTTGTTTGCATATGCGACTTGATTGGCTTTTGCCTCTAACATTCTAAACAGTTTTGCTGTTCTGAGGTAAAATGTGTCCAATCTCCAGGAGAGGGCTGGAGATCACTCAGAATTACAACTGCTTTCCAGATGCAGAGATCAGTTCCCCTGGAGAAAATGGTGGGCTCTGTATCCTTACATGCTGCTGAGGTGGCCCCAGTATGACACCCAATGTGACGTGGCAGTCAGGGCTTCAGAGCATGGGAGAGGCTGCAGGTGTGTGGGGGGGTGGAAAGCTGAAGAGTGAGGGGGAACTAAAGGTAGGTTGATGATTGGCTGGGAAGGAGATAGGGTTGCCAACTCCAGGTGGGAAATTCCTTGAGAGGGTGAGGTTTCAGGAGGCGTGGGGTCTCAGACAGGTACAAAGCCATCGACTCCACCCTCCAAACCAACCATTCCCTCAGGGAAACCATCGTTGCCAATCCCCAGGTGAGGGCTGGAGATCACTCAAAATTACAACTGTTCTTTAGGTAGCAGAGATCAGTTCCTCTGGAGAAAATGGTGGACTCAGTGTCATTATACCCTGCTGAGGTCGCCACAGCAAATTGACACTGAGTGTCCAAGGCCGGGGCACTTGCCCAGAGCCTCTTTCTAGAGGCCGTTGTATTTATTTCCACAACGGGCCTTTTCCCTAGTATTTGTATACACCATATACATTTAGGACATTTCTTTGTCAGAACTGGCCACTTGTTTATTCATTTGTTGCCTGTGTCACTCTTTCTTCCTCCAAGACAATGGCTTTCAAATTGTGTTTAAGGAACCATAAAGTTGCTTGGAAGCTTATCAAGTGTTTTTAAAGTGAGAAGGTCATTAACAGTAGGCAATCTTTCTTTGAAAGGCAGCTTTGTCCATTACTGCCACTCTTTGCATTCTACTGATACAGCCAGGGAAATGGTAGATGAGTACCACCAGAGTGCTTGCCCAGTGCTGCTGTGACTTGTCTGTCCCTCCTAAAACAAGCATAGAACTTTCCCAATATTTCCTGAAGACAGAAATCTTGAAAACCACTTCTCTTAGGAGCTGACTGTGGCATGTATGGGGTTCCCAGGTGGCCTCCCTTAGCTGTAATGGCTCAAGGGATGACTGAGGTCACGCAACTGCAGCGGCATCCTTCTTTAAAATCAAGTAGGTAGGTTCACTAGTATCTGGGATTGGAAATCCTGCTGTAATCCTGTAAAAATAAAAGTAAAGACAAGACTGGCTTGACTACAGAGAGAGATAGCAGCTGCTTGGATTAGCAGCCCATTCAAGGGACAGCTGCAATTATTATAGTTTCTCTCACTGATTCTAGCATTTCTGATTCTCTACACAAATTAATGGTATTCTGCAGAAGCCGCTGACATGCTGAAGGGGTTCTGGGCATGCTTGTCCTTGGCCAGGGTATCCATTCCTGGGCCACGTTTTCTTTTTATCTTTCAGTATGTGGAAATGTATACATTAAGCTACAATAACATTGTTCAACCTCTTCATCTTTTCACAGTTTTATCTGACATATTGGCCTGTAGAATTGCAGATAAGGGGAATTGTAAAATGTGTTTTTCCTTTAAAAGATTCTGATTGCTAGTAAAAGTGAAACTCTTCTAAATATAGATAATTTGTAGAGTTGGCTGTCAATTGATTAGAGGCTATTGATTTATAGTTGTATATATAGAAATCCTTTATATAAGCAGGGAATTCCAGAGAGTGGAAATTTTGCTCCTTTGTTCACTATCTCTGGTACAGAGTTGTTTGTAGTGAAATGTGTATGCCACATAGATTTAGTAACACTTATGTAATATTAGTCATAATGAAATGAGCAAAGTGAATCAAATTCTTCCTTTTAAATTTAATTTCTGATCCTGGTTTAACCTTGAATATGAAAACAAGATCAGTCATTGCTGTTGATTAGAAGTTGTGTTTGCACAATTTCAGCAATTACATATCTGTACTCTTGAGGTCACAAATAGCTGTGTCTGCTCCAATTTCTAGTTATCATCCTAAGAGTATATAATACTGGCATGCACTGATAAATCAGGTTTAAACCTGGATTTGGACACCTTTTTTGGGTGTGGTAAGCATTCCTATACCATTTACAGAGCAAACACTGGTATATGCACCTGAAGCAGCCTTACACTGAGTCAAACCACTGGTCTGGAAGTGTAACCTACTCTGGCAGTGATTTTTCATGGTCTCCGGTAGAAGCCCTTTATATCACCTACTTACTACCTGATCCTTTTCTATCTGGAGACGCCAGGGATTGAACCTGGAACTTTCTAAATGCAAACCAGGTGCTCCACCCTCGAGCCACAGCCCCTCCCCAATGGTCATATCATATATCTGAAGAAATTATCTGTTTCTGTATGCATATGATTGTTTTAGTATTTTACATAGTATGAGAATAATTTCAGTGTTCTTTAGAATTCTGACAATAGGCTTGTTAGTGGAATGGCCCTGGGGTAATCTCAGGGTTTTTTTTTTTCCTCCGTAGTAATTAAATTCCATTATGTCTTCTTTGTTTATTATGCAGGAGCCCTTACCAAAGTGAAGGAGAGTAAGCGGCACGTAGAAGAAGGGAAGATGGAGGCCCAGAAGGCGGATGGCATTCAGGATCGTTGTAACATTATTTCTTTTGCTACCCTGGCAGAAATCCACCATTTCCACAAAATTCGAGTCAGGGACTTCAAGTCACAAATGCAGCATTTCTTACAACAGCAAATACTTTTTTTCCAAAAAGTGACACAAAAGTTAGAAGAAGCTCTTCACAAGTACGACAGTGTTTAATGTCTGGATGGCTACAATATTGTTTAATTCCTGGACTCTGAATAGTGGATATTTCTTGGCATACGGATGAGTTAAGCAACAGAGACAACAAATACTACTCTCAGATAACTATCAGCACCTCCTTGAGGCTGCTGTAGAAGGATGGTTTTATAATCTGTTTTTGGATGCAACTGATCCTAATAATTGGATTTGGAGAAAATAATTATGCCTATGTAGCGGAGACTGTACTACACATTGTAACTAAGTCATACTCCGAATGCCTACACTACCATTGTAATGTTTTTTGACATAATGATTATACTATCTGCCTTATTGCTTTTTTTTAAATACGGTATTTTAGTGCATATTCTGTAGACCTCAAAACCTTTTGGGTCTTCAAAGAAGCTGGTTAGTTTAAAGAACCTGCTTCAGATGCCTTTTTAAAAATACTCTTCGGTTTGAATATCTAAATTCAACCAGTTATCTGTTTACAAATTCCTGTTAGAGCAGCTATGCGACTTTGTGCCTTTAGACTCACAATTTTTTCAGTTTTTTTTTCTAATAAACCACATTTTTATGACTGAATGAATGAAGGGTTGGCACCTCTGACAGGGCCTGATTTCAAACCTCATAGTGACTGGAAATAAATAACTGTCATGAAAATCGCACACCTGGTAGTGAGAGAAATGTTGGTTGAAAAATGGGATTCGAAATCAT
The DNA here is from genome assembly GCF_001447785.1 of Gekko japonicus. Lineage (NCBI taxonomy): Eukaryota > Metazoa > Chordata > Lepidosauria > Squamata > Gekkonidae > Gekko > Gekko japonicus. Next base: position 1,386,714 of record NW_015160840.1, read on the forward strand.
TTTAGACTTCATTCTGATTTTTTTTAAAAAATACTATTTATTACTCGTGCCAGAACCTTAAACACACAGGAAAGAGTTTGGCGCTGCTGTATTCCTAACATGGTGACATAAAACCATTCACTGTAACACTTTTTAAAAATAGAAACTTGGACCACTTATCTAATAAACGAGTACTCAAGTGTAATAGTGGGTAAGAGAACGGAATCAGTGGAATGCATGTTTGTGAGCTTTTATTTTCTTTTTGTGAAAGTGTTGTCTTCACTGGCTATTGAGTCATTTGATTTAAGCATGGACCTACATTGCAGCCTGTCGTTAATGTTCGTTGTAGCCGCTGTTTGGTTGAAAGGAAAATGGTGGTTGCTAATGACAAGTTTATTTTCTCTGAATGCTTCTGCTGGCTGTTACCCTGGATTGTGCTTCAGGTCCTGTACATAAGGGTCTTAGTGCATAACAAATGGATGTACTGGAGCACTAATGCAGTGAGAGCAGGTGTGGGGATTCTCCTTACCTGCATTTCCACACTCCAAGAGAACCCTGTTTTAAAAGAATTAAGTTCTTAATTGTCTAAAGTTACATTTACACATAATTAGTGTTCAGAAAGTAGCAGAGTGCTAAACATTGTATTTAAAAGGTGCTTCAGTTTATCTGCCTGCAATGCAATGCCCATTAGCTTTAATTAAACAAATTTTAACCACTGTCCTTTAAATGTCGTTGCCTAAGGTTCCCAGAACCACACCACTAGTTCTGTACCAAAGGCAGCTTTGGATGTGTGTTGCCTGAATGACTGCTGCTTGTGTTGTATGGCAGAAATATTTTTTCTCCCTGATTCAGCTTTCAAAGCACAGTTTGAGCAGTTTACCACTCCAAAAAGCCTGGGTGGGGATCTGGGGAAATAGCAGCAGTGGCAAATTCTTGCTAGGTGTGGACTACCTGTTTAGAGCCTGGTTGCACTCTATTTATGTAATCTATTCTCTTACAGGTACTAAAACATTTTTAAAAGTGTGGCAAAGGTGTCAATACTGGCTAAATGGAAGGTTAATATTTAGGGTGAAGCAGAGAGCTTCCATTAGGAGAAGGCACTTGTGTCTTTCAACCATTCTGCGAGGTAGCAGGCCCCGCTCCAGTGACAAAGTGTCCCAGCTCTAGTGACAAGGTGTCTGGGAAAAGGGAATAAATTGGTGTATTTAGCAGATGTGCAAGGAGAGGGTGAGTGGTGTGTGTGTTTGTGTGTATACACACACTCACAAACGCACACACCTAAGTGTAATATAAAATTCTGTAAAGATAAGCCAAGTGAAAAGGGTTAAAATAGTAATGAGGTTAAATAATAAAAAATTATCTTTAGGTACCCACATTTTGTAACTTCTCAGTGTTGTGACTGCTCAAACTACTCAAATGTAGCTAATTTTAGTTCTAAACAGGCTCAGAGGTTCTTGGCTAGTTTTACTGCAGTACAAGAAGAGTTAAACAGAGGGTTAAACAAAGGACAAGGATTTAAACTGAGGGCAGAGGGCTAATTTACGCTCTAATATCACCTTTAAACTTTATTACACCTGTAGATTACAACAGTAATACCAAAGGCTAGGGGTAGTGAGTTCACAGATAAGGCTAAACCAGAGGCAGGTTTTTGTAACAGAAAAAGGGGGGGAAATTGCAGCTAGGGTTTAAGTATAGCTAGGACTGAAAAAATGGGTCCAGTGTGGAGTGGAGTTTTTTATTTATTTTATTTTTTATTTTATTAATTCAATTTATACCCCGCCCTCCCCGCAAGCAGGCTCAGGGCGGCTGGCATAGTTGGTCTATAAATGACCATTCAATTCACATAAAATCAATTTAAAATTTCAAATACAATAAAAACATAAACTCATAAAGTGCTAGTGCTGATACATTGGGTACATAAGATGGCATGCTGGAAATACCTGACAGCCAAACAGTTTGCCACTCAATAGACTTCCTGAGCACCGTGGTGGAGGCCAGATGTTAGAACTGCAGGCCGGCTCATTGGTAATAGTGGGGGCGGCTCCTAGTTGAAAGCCTGGTGGAAGAGTTCCGTCTTGCAGGCCCTGCGGAACTGCACAAGATCCCACAGGGCCCTGATCTCCGGGAGCTCATTCCACCAGTACGGAGCCGCCACTGAAAAAGCCCTGGCCCTAGTGGTGGCGAGCCCGGCATCCTTGGGGCCTGGAAGGGTCAGTCAGTTCTGGGACCCCAACCTCAGTGCTCTCTGGGGTATATATGGGGAAAGGCGGTCCCTCAGGTATGTCGGACCCTGGCCATTTAGGACTTTAAAGGTAAGCACCAGCAACTTGAAGCGAATTTGGTATGCTATTGGCAGCCAGTGCAGCGTCTTCAGCACAGGCAGGATGTGCTCCCATTTGGGAAGACCCATCAAAAGCCTGGCCGCGGCATTCTGCACTAGCTGCAGCTTACGAATTTGCAACAAGGGCAGCCCCATGTAGAGAGCGTTACAGTACTCTAGACTCGAGGTGACTGTCGCATGGATCACCATAGCTAGGTCGTTGCGGTTGAGGAAGGGAACCAACTGCCTAATCAGCCGAAGCTGGTAAAAGGCCGACTTGGCAGTGGCTGCCACCTGGGCCTCCATTGTTAAGGAGGGATCCAGGAGCACTCCCAAACTCCTAACCTTCAGTGCTGGTACCAATGGCACCCCACTGAAGGTCGGGAGTAGGGTCCCTCCTCCCAGACCACTCTGACTCACTCACAGGACCTCCGTCTTTGTCTGATTCAGCTTCAGCTGGCTCAGCCTAAGCCAACCAGACTTCAGCTTGTAGTGCCGGGTCCAGATCTTCCGGTCTGGAGTCCGACCGGCCGCCCAACAGCAGATAGAGCTGGGTGTCATCAGTGTACTGCTGGCATCCTAGCCCATACATCTGGGCAAGGGGGCGAATACAGATGTTGAACAGCATCGGGGACAGCACTGCCCCTTGGGGCACTCTGCACTCCAGAGGGTACCTCATGGACTGCTGTTCCCCTAGTTGCCACCCTTTGTCCCCAACCTTGGAGAAAGGAAGGAAGCCATTGCAGAGCAAGCCCCTGAATTCCCATGTCGGCGAGGCAGGGGATCAGTAACTGATGGTCGACCATGTCGAATGCAGCCAACAAGTCCAACAACAACAGTACTACCGAACCGCCCCAATCCAGATGCCTCCGGAAGTTGTCATTAAGAGCAACCAGTGCTGTCTCCAACTCATGTCCTGGGCAAAAGCCAGATTGGAAGGGATCTAACGTGGAAGCGTCATCCATGAAGCCCTGTAACTGTAATGCCACCGCCCTCTCGATTAACTTGCCCAAATAGGGCTTTGGCAAATAAAATGCAAAAAGGGACTATGAGGAACATATTTACAAAAACATGAAGACCAACAATAAAAATTTCTTCAAATACATTAAAAGCCAAAAACCACCTAGGGAGGCAGTGGGGCTCCTGGATGACCAAGGTGTGAAAGGATTACTAAAAGATGATAGGGAAATAGCAGAGAAGCTGAATGCATTTTTTGTCTCTATCTTTACTGTGGAAGATGGGAAGTGTTTGCCTGCTCCAGAACTGCCAATTTCAAGAGGGGTGTAGACAGACCTGAGTTAAATTGAGGTGACAAGAGGTGAAATCCTACGACTGATGGACAAATTAAAAAATGACATATCACCAGGCCCAGATGGCATATATCCAAGAGTTCTGAAGAACTCAGATGTGAAGTTGTGGATGTCCTGACAAAAATATACAATCTGTCACTAAAATTTGCCTTCATCCTGAGTACTGGAGAGTAGCTAACGTAACCTGCATCTTTAAAAAAAAGGTTCCAGAGGAGATCAAGGGAATGACAGGCTGGTCAGTCAAATGTCGTTACTGGATAAGTTGGTGCAATCTGTTATTAAAGATAGAATTAGTATTCACATTGATTAACAAAAGCTATTAAGAAAGAATCAGGTAAGGGAAGATCTTGTTTCACTGACCTTTTAGAGTTCTTTCAGGAGGTGAACAAACATGGACAGGGGTGACCCAGTAGATGTTATTTACTTAGACTTTCAGAAAGCTTTTGATAAAGTTCCTCATCAAAGGCTTTTAAGTAAATTCAGCAGTCATGTGATAAGAGGATAAGTCCTCTTGTAGATTAAAAACTGGTTAATTACCAGGAAACAGAGTGGACAGTTTTCACAGTGGAACGTGGTAAGCAGTGGGGTACCACAGGGCTTGGTACTAGGTCCGGTATTTTTTAACTCGTTCATTAATGATTTGGAGTTGGGAGTAAGCAGTGAAGTGGCTAAGTTTGCGGATGACACAAGTTGTTCAGAGTGGTGAGAACCAGGGAGGACTGTGAAGAGCTCCAGAGGGATCTATCAAGGCTGGGCAACTGGGTGTCAACTTGGCAAATGAGATTCAATGTGGCTAAGTACAAAGTAATGCACTTTGGAGCCAAAAATGCTAACTATAAATATATGTTGATGGGGTCCAAACTGGCAGTAACTGACCAGGAGAGAGATCTTGGAGTCATGGTAGATAACTCACTGAAGATGTCGACTTAGTGACTGCAATAAAAAAAGGCAAATGCTGTGCTGGGGATTCTTAGGAAGGGGAATCAGGCAGTATCATAATACCCCTGTAGAAATCTTTGAGTGTAGCCTCATTTGGAATACTGTGTACAGTTCCAGTCACCATACCTCAAAAAACAGCACTGGAAAAGGGGCAACTAAAATGGTTATGAGGATGGAACACCTTTCCTATGAAGAAGGGTTAAAGAGGTTAGGACTCTTTAACTTGGATAAATAATGATTCAGGGGCAACATTATAGAGGTTTACAAAATTATGCATGGGATAGAGCAGGTAGAGAAATAAGTACTTTTCTCACAATACAAGAACTCGTGTGTACTCAATGAAATTAATGAGCAGCAGCCTTAGAACAGATTAACGGAAGTACTTCTTACACCCAAAGAGTAATTAACACATGGAATTTACTGCCACAAGAAATGGTGGGAGCTACAAGCATTGACAGCTTCAAGAGGGGATTGGATAAACATATGGAGCAGAGATCCATCAGTGACTATTAGCCACAAGGTATAGCAAAGTAATACATATTGGAACAAAAGATCCTAATTATAAATATATGTTGATGGGGCCTGAACCAGCAGTAACTGACCAGGAGAGAGATCTTGATGGTAGATAACTCACTGAAGATGTCGACTTAGTGAGTGACTGCAATAAAAAGCAAATGCTGTGCTGGGGATTCTTAAGAAGGGGAATCAGGCAGTATCATAATGCCCCTGTAGAAATCTATGAGTGCAGCCTCATTTGGAATACTGTGTACAGTTCCAGTCACCATACCTCAAAAAACAGCACTGGAAAAGGGGCAACTAAAATGGTTATGAGGATGGAACACCTTTCCTATGAAGAAGGGTTAAAGAGGTTAGGACTCTTTAACTTGGATAAATAATGATTCAGGGGCAACATGATAGAGGTTTACAAAATCATGCATGGGATAGAGCAGATAGAGAAATAAGTACTTTTCTCACTTTCTCACAATACAAGAACTCGTGTGTACTCAATGAAATTAATGAGCAGCAGCCTTAGAACAGATTAACAGAAGTACTTCTTACACCCAAAGAGTAATTAACACATGGAATTTACTGCCACAAGAAATGGTGGGAGCTACAAGCATTGACAGCTTCAAGAGGGGATTGGATAAACATGGAGCAGAGATCCATCAGTGACTATTAGCCACAAGATATAGATGGAACACTATGTCTGAAGCAGTGATGCTCTATATTCTTGGTGCTTGCGGGCAACAGTGGGAGGGCTTCTGGAGTTTTGGCCCCACTGGTGGACCTCCTGAATGGCACCTGGGTTTTGGCCACTGTGTGACACAGAGTGTTGGACTAGTTGGGCCATTGGCCTGATCCAATATGGCTTCTGTTCTTATGTTGTTTTAAAGGGCCTATTCTGGCTGATGGCACAATGACAGAAAAAGCTTCATTTCTGCTTTACTGCAACTCAGTGCCCCTCTCCCCTGTCACACCTGCCATTTCTCACTAGCACAGACAAGTGAACAGTTTTCTCTGATTATCAGCTTTACTTCTCTCTATACTATATTCTAAAATATGTATTGCCTAATAAAGTATATGTGTCTATAGATAATAGCAGTTGCCCTGCCACACTGGTAACCTTCCTGTACAAGTGTTGCTGGGAATTTTTGTTGTTGTTCAGTCACACAGTTGAGTCCAACTCTTTGCGTCTTCAACCATCCTCCGAAGTTTGCTCAGTTTCATGTCCATTGAATCACAACACTGTCTAACTATCTCATCCTTTGCCGTCCCCTTCTTCTTTTACCTTCAGTCTTTCCCAGCATCAGGGTCTTCTCCAGTGAGTGCTCCCTTCTCATTTGGTGGCCAAAGTATTTGAGCTTCGAATACCATTGCTTTGACCATACATACTTTTGTTGGCAGCGTGATGTCTCTACTTTTTATTATGCTGTCTAGGTTTGTCATTGCTTTCCTCCAAAGAAGCAGGTGTCTTTTAATTTCATGGCTGCAGTCACCGTCTGCAGTGATCTTGGATCCCAGGAACGTGAATTCTGTCACTGCTTCTATGACTTCCCCTTCTGTTTGCCAAGGATTTATGGGGCCAGATGCCATGATCTTAGGGTTTTTTTGATGCTGAGTTTCAAGCCAACTTCTGTGCTCTTCTCTTTCACTCTGAGCAAGAGGCTCTTTAGGTCCTCTTCACTTTCTGTCATTAGAGTGGTATCGTCTGCATATCTGAGGTTGTTGATGTTTTTCCCGGCAATCTTAATTCTGGCTTGTGATTCACCCAGGCCGGCATTTCGCATGATGTACTCTGCATATAAATTAAATAATCAGGGTGACAATATACATCCTTGTCGTACTCCTTTTCCTATGCTAAACCAATCAGTTGTTCCATATCCGGTTCTAACTGTCGCTTCTTGACCCTTATACAGGTTTCTCAAGAGACGTGTGAGGTGGTCTGGTACTCCCATCTCTTTAAGGACTTGCCACAGTTTGTTTTGATCCACACAATCAAAGGCTTTAGCATAGTCAGTGAAGCAGTGGTAGATGTTTTTCTGGTACTCCCTTGCTTTCTCCATAATCCAGCAAATGTTGGCAATTTGATCTCTAGTTCCTCTCCCTCTTCAAAACCCAGCTTGTTCTTCTGGCAGTTCTATATCCACATACTGCTGAGGCCTAGCTTGTAGGATCTTGAGCATGACCTTGCTAGCATGTGAAATGAGTGCAATTGTGTGACAGTTTGAATATTCTTTGGCATTGCCCAAGCTAGTAAAACATTCCATTCAAAAGAAATGGTGCTCTATTAGTGAAAGGATGTGGCCATTAGGGTGTCACAAATTACCTTAGTCCTTCAAAAATCATCTCTGAATATTTTCTTTGTGTTACTCCTTCATAGAGCATACATTAATGTTTTTGGATATGCATAGTATGTCCACTTTTAAAATCTGGCAGAGTCTCTTTAAAAACAACAGATCAGTGCATGACTCATGCTTAACAGTTGTATGAGTAGTAGGTTGCAGGACCGAACTGTGAGGTTGTAGCCACTTTTGTACATCCAAGATGTGTACCCTGGCACACCTGAGCACTAATTCAGATTTCCCCATCATTCCTGCATCTTTGTTCCACTTCCACCAATGAGTTGTAGGTTCTGAATGCCTCATTTAGGACCTCTTCAGCCGCTGTCTATCCTGTAAGCCATTCTGCTGGATCTTCCTCCTCTCCCTATCAGTTTTTCCCTGAACTTATCATAGGCTGCTTCCACTAGAGCTGCCAAGTGGGGGTGGGGGGCGGGTAAACCCCCGCTTTGGAGGCCCGATTTCCACCACCGCGGAATCGGGCCCCGGGGGAAACTCCACCCCCCCACCGAAGCGCGGCATGGCTGCGTCACCAGAGGTGACGCAACTACGTCGATCACATTGGGGGAGTGGCCCCGATCATCAGAGGGAAAACACTATGGTTTTCTCTCCGACGATTGAGGCCACGGCCCCAACGTGATCGACGTCGCGCGTCACTTCCGGGACGTGCTGGTGCACGCGCGTCGGAGGAGAGCTCCCGGAGCCCGGCGACGCTCCCCCGTCGGTAAGAAGATTCGACTTGGCAACCCTAGCTTCCACATGGAGCTCTTGTCCATTCTTCCCCAAGCCTTGTTTCCCATATCAGTGGATTTAAATTTGTCTTCTGTACAACATTGTGCCCCTTTCAGCCTGGGTTTTCTCCAGTTCAGCTGATCTTCCCCAAAGCTGGTTCAGGAAACTGTAGGAAAAGAGTGGATTTCTGCACCTTCCTGCCTCATATTTGGTGCCATTTCCCCTCCTGCCTTGCATTCCATCCCACTACTGCCAGAAGACATTTTATTAGTTTTGGGGTTTTTTACAATCTTTAGTAGCAAAATGCCTTCTGGTGGCAAAAGATAGGAAATAGCATGTGGGAGGGAGAAGTCCAGAATAAATCTCCATGTGGAAGCAGGGCGAGCCAGGGCAGGGCGGCCCACCTAAGTAGCGTGCTGCACACCCCTGCCCCACCAGTCCTCCCCGGGTCCCCTGATAGAGCTGGCAGGGGGCAGGGTGGGCCCCAGCTTCCCACATGCACCACCGCCCACTCCTGGCAAGAGCCGCCATGGCCACCACCCCTCCCCATGGTGCCGCGAACGAGACACTTGGTGAGTCTGGGTCCCGGCTTCCACAGTCAGGTTAGAATGGGCAATCTTCCCTCTGTGGAAGCAAACAGTGTTAGTGTACAGAAACTGGGGAGAGTGTGGTTAAAGAGTCACTGATGAAACCAGAAAGAATGGATTAAGGGGACCCATCCACAAGCCCTGCCAAACTCCATCCCAACGGGTAATAGGCCATATCAGGAAAGGGAACCTGTGTTTCCATTCTCCAGTGTCCAAGGCAGAGATACTTTTATCATCCTTCAGGTTTGTTTAAACTCAGAAAGAGCTTCAGCTAAGCTCTGCAAATACACTGAAACAGCCTTAAAGAACAGAGATGACTAAGGGGGAACATGATAGAGGTTTATAAAATGATGCATAGGATGGAGAGGGTTGACAAAGGGCACCTTTTCTCCCTCTCCAATGAAGCTGATGCGCAGTGGGTTCAGGACAGACAAAATACTACTTTACACAGAGAGATTGAAATGTGGAATTCGCTGCCACAGAATGTAGTGATGGCCACAGGAATAAACAGCTTTAAAAGGGGATTAGATAGATCCATGGAGGATAAGTCTATCAGGCTATCTATGGTGTCTGAGGGGAACATCCACATTCAGAGGCACTAAACCTCTGAATCCCAGAGCCAGGAGGCAACATTAGGAGAAGGCCTTGACTTCTGTGCCCTGTTATTGGCCACACAAAGGAACTGGTTGGCCACTGTGTGAGACGGGATGCTGGACTAGATGGACTATTGGTCTGATTCAGCAGGGCTCTTCTCATATTAACAGGGCCCAACCACCCACTATGTACATACAGTTAAGATCCAAATATTTCCCCTCCTTTGGACTATGTAATCATCTAAGTGCAGGGCAAGGGCAACCGAGCTGCTCTGATTGCCTACATGCTTCTATAAAGTACTATGTCTGAGGATTCTGCTAACCTTGTGGCTAGTGAATTGGTCCCATTTTAGTAAACATTGTCATTGGATGTTTAAAGCAAATTTTGGTATGAATGTCAACTTTGAGATCTGGGGCGGGAAAGGGAGTAGACATATAGCTTACTCATTTAGTTTTGGGATAGCAACTGGGAGACTCTCATTCCTCATCTTGTTACTCTTTTCAATGGAATGCTTTATATCGCCAGTGACCACAAGTTAACTCTTGCTTAGACCTTTCCATTCCTTTTGTGGGAAATATGTAACTTTCCATGTTTAGTTTCTCTTCCAAAGCACTGAGTAATGCAGAGGGTGCTCGAGCACTTTTAAGTGGCTTCTATGAGCAGTTTTGCTGCAAGGGATTCTGCAAATCTGAGTCCCGCTGGCATGCTACCCACTCATTATCATGTTGCAGTAGTGGGCGAGGTCCATCCTGCAGGTCTGAAGAGGAACAGATAAGATTCTAAACAGTTCTGCTTAAACCATTTTTTGACCCATTGTATTGCTACAGAAGTCTTTTTTAAATGCATCTTGATTAAAATAATAAAATGCCTTAATTATAGGTTCTCCTGATTCTCCTTTCTTTCTGGAATCTTTCCTGATATTGTACTTTTGGCATTTGCTTAGATGACTGCAGAGTAGTGGTGGAAGGGAAGCCATTCTGGCATGGCTAGGTCACAGTCCCACACATAATGAAGTGGACTTATGTGTGTTGGGTTGTGGCCATAGCCTGTTGTCCGAGCCAGCAAGTTCTCTTCATCAAGCTTGTAACAACACAGCAGTTGCCAATAATGCTTAAGTCCGCTTTCTAATACAACTTTAACATTTCCGAGAGCCAACAATATCTTTTTATTAAATATCCTCCATCCAAAGTTTGTTAAAATCACCCCCAGGTTCATAAAGAAGCAATTATCAATGGTGCAGTGAGGCGCTGTGGCCCAGTGCTAGAGTGTCTGAGTGTCATCAGTAAGGTATATCCCTACCTGTTCCTCCTCCGAGAGAACAACACATGATGCATGGAGGTGCATGAGACGTGATTAAGGTTTCTCCAGCTGAGGCCTAGCAACACCTCGGCTGGCTCCTTTCTGTATATTTGTGTCTAATTTTTTGAGAACCAGTGTGGTGTGGTGGCTAAGAATCTGGAGAACGGGGTTTGATTCCCTACACCTGATGCCAGCCGGGTGACCTTGGGCCAATCACAGTTCTCTCACTCAGCCCCACCTCACAGGATGTCTGTTGTAGGGAGAGGAATAGAAGGCAACTGTAAGCCACTCTGAGACTCCTTCGGGTAGTAAAGAGTGGGGTATAGAAACCAACTCCTCTTCTTTGCATATAGAAGGTCTCAGCTCCAGTCCACAGCATCTCCAGTCAAAAGGATCATGTAAAGTTGATGTGAAAGACCTCCACCTGAGTCCTTGATGAGCAGCTGCCAGTCAGAGCAGGCGATAGTGACTTTGATAGATCAAGGCTCCAACACAATATAAGGCAGTTTCATTTGCTCCATATGAAATCCTTCAGATGATTGTGCTTCTCTGTAGGTTATCTTTTAGGGAGGCACTCTGGCTTGGTGGTAAAGCATCTGCTTTGCTTGGCTTCTCCATTAAAAAAAGATCAGGTAGTAGGTAATGTGAAAAATCTGAGACTTTGGAATGTCACTGCCAGAGAAAACTACACTGAGTTTGATAGTGGTAGCTTCATGTGTTCATGGATGTGTCTTTTTTTCGTTCTTAAACTAGAGAGCAGGCACTGATAGACACATTATTCAGAAGTCAAACTACCAGGCAGCTTCCTGGATCACTGTTTTGCTATGCCGCTGCATAGCTTTCTGAGAAAGTTGCCAGGTTTGGGGCAGCAAGTGCTCCAGGGCCCAAAGACTAGCTAACTGACAAGGTACACTTAAGATACCAGTGCTTGGATTGCCACCACATCTGGCTCTGGGCTCTTTGCCCCATGGGCTGCTGGTACTCCCAGCATTTGTTTGCCAGTTGGGCTTTTTTCCTGCTTGCATGCCTTCTTCAAATCAGCTGTGTGATTTGAAGGTATAATAGCAAACTGGATCGCACTGAGTCACTTTTGAGAGTGGGTCTAGATTCCACCATAGTCATCCTTCAGCTTGTATTCCTGCTAGAAGCAGTCTTTAATCTCCACCCACAACTTAATTGTCACATGCCCTGCCTTTGGGTTTGGGGCTCTGAAGCCTGACTCCAAATGGCTTAGAATTTATCTGTTTCACTAAACCAAAGATCTGCCAGCTCTTGACTTCCAGGTTTCTACGAGAGGGATGACTCATGAGCTGACAGTCAACCCATGACTTTTGTTTACTTTAGATGTTGTTTTTGAGGGCTGTTATTAGTGGTTTACTCAACAATGGACATTTTATGTTTTCCTTTGAACACTCTCTGATTCATGTAACTAGCAGGGAACGTGTGCTGGGCTTTAGAGTAGTTAGCCTCTTCATTTGTGACTTTAAAATTATGCAGACACTTCATGATGACTAAACAGAACACAGGGTTTTGTGCTGTGCTGTGATTATCCATGTGCGTGGAGCCTCGTGAGTATGAACTTTGCAGCAAGGAGCAAATCTTACAACACACAGTCTGGTTTCCTGCATTCCTCCATTGGCACCTCTCCAACCTCAGCCTCCCGTGTGAGAAAGAAAACTGAACACTATTGTAACAGCTTTCTTGGAACAGTGAAGTTTTTGCAACGTGGTGGATAAATCTATTCAAGGATCACACTGTGAATACTGTGCAGTGTAATTGGGTTAATGTCAGACAACAATATATGGAACAATGTTCCCAGGTCTCACATATTTTAAGAAGTGTTAAGAAGAAGTACTGTTTGCAATAACATTCAACCTTCTGAGGTTTCACTTAGTAGACATCAGCAAAAACCTCATTTAGATCCCAAATTAACTATACAGAAGGTTAGTACTGCATGTTATAGTAGTCAGGCTTTGGGGACCATGAGCATGTAGATTCCATAGGTTTTTACTGTCATGAAATCCACATGGGTGATCAGGCAGTATAGATACTTGAGATTAATCCATTGAGATACTATGATGTGTAAAACGAATAATTTTGCTTAGCATCCTTATTTGCTTGAGAAATTGTATCTGCTATACAACATATGCAAACCAAAGAATGTGAGCCCTGCCTAAGTCAGATTCAAAACAATTAATTTAAGCACACTTTTTAAAGCCCTTAAAATCTGTTAATCTCAAGAGAACTGAGAGCCAGTCCAGATGTTGCTGCAGCTGGCCAACTCATGCAAAATTGTGAGCCATGTAACATCCAAACTGGGGACACACCAAAGATGCCTATTTCCATTATAAGAAAAACCAGAAGTCACAGAAGCCAAGTTTCACAGGG
>NW_015160840.1:1400841-1400998 GCF_001447785.1 Gekko japonicus
AAAAAGCTGCAGGAGACACAGGAGAAGGCGGAGACAGCAGCTGCCAGCATGCAAAAGAACTCTAAAGAAATAGCCAAACTGAAAACTTTTGAAGAATGGGCGAAAAGTAAGCTAATGCTGTTAGAAATTAAATCACAGGAAACTAAAGTAAAATTCC
>NW_015160840.1:1401254-1434443 GCF_001447785.1 Gekko japonicus
TGAAATACTAAATACCAGGAAAAATATGCGCCCAATTGCACAAAAGCTTGCAGAGAAGAACTTCAGGAATCGTTGGCTTCCGCTTGGACATATACTGGTCACACACCAAGGACGAATATTCACAGCCCATGATTTAACATCCAGTGAAGAACTTCTGAAGTCGCTGGAATTGGACTCGGGTTAGGAGTCCAAGAACTGGTAACCAAAAGGAGAGGAACACACCAGAAGACTGCAAAGACCTACACTGGAGGAGATTGCAGCTATAGAGCTACTTTTTTTCTCTTTCTTTCCCCTTTTGCCTTACATATTTTCCCCCAAGTAAAGTAGCCTGGAACATAAAGGATATCCTCCACACCTCCCCCATGGGCAAGACTCTGAGAGTCTTCTCCAGAATTGCTCCAGAGTCCCAGGTGAGGGAATGACGATTAGAAGAGCTCCAGCTAAGAGGAAGAACAGAATTTAGTAAAAGATCTTAAGAAAGCAGAGTAAAGAAATGGAGGAATATATATATTTTTTGTATCTTACTTTCTATCTTACTTTATTGTAATTCACCTTATCAAAATGATTGAGGAATGAAATATATAGAGAATATATGGTTATAAACATAAGGAGATCCAAGGGAAATAATGGGAGATAGAGTTTATAAGTGCACTTGGACTGGAGTAATTTTGAGAGGCAGAACTATTAACTTAGGCGTGCCATTTTTTATTGGATTAATTAATGATTATTATTTACAAAATTAATTAATGATTATAACTTACAAATGAAGTAGAAGCAGAATACAATTGGCAACTTGTAGAAGACTATTATCAAAGATTGTTAAATTCATTTCCTGTTGTAGAATAACTTGTAAATAATTTGTAAGATTTTGAAATTAATTTAATTTTTTTTTAAATGGCTCTAGACCAAAAAGAACCCAAGGGGATGGTCTAGCTGAGAAGGGTTATGGGCAGAAAGCAGTGGGTACGGGGAGAATAATACACCCCTTTCTTTTTCTTCCCACAAACACCCCTCATGCACTCACTTGGGGAGGTACAGAGGGGGAGTTGGGAATTGTGTGTTTGATGAGTAACATCTGTCCCATTGTTAGGCGCACCTAACTTCCAGGTTGCTCCTAATATGTGCTTCAAACTCAGCAAGACCCTGTATGGTCCCCAAATGTGCATTGCCAGCCTTTTTATAGATGCTGACTCCTATTGAATAAAAACAAAAATACTGTAAAGAAAAGAAAACTTTTGATTAGGTCAACCTCTGCTTATGCAGCATTTAGCACTAAACAGATTTCGAATCTCTTATATCGATAAGAGACTTACTTCTGAGTAAGTCTGGTTAACATTGAACTGTTAGAAACTTTTAAAGATAGCACCGGCTGTACCAACCCTTGTTGTTGTTGTTTATACTGTAGATTGCATGGAAATGTACTCAGTTGCCCTTGACCTAGTATAGGAAATGACATGATTTTCATAACTCCTCTAAGTCAAAAAGAAGACAAATAGGACCTGGCTCATTTAGGTTAAAGCAGCCTGGATTGGATTCTACATCAATTTGAATGGACTTAGGGCCAAACTAAATGTTACCTGTGGGTGCCAACATTATTTTACATCTGAACTCAGCTATTTAAAAATGCTGTGAGCCCGATCCCAATCAGGCCCACAGTGCAGAAGGACAGGATGTTCTTTTCCCCACACCATCCATACCTTTTTAAGTGCCAAAACAGCCCATGGCTGGTCAGCTTTAAAATGGTATCAGTGTCCACGGGTCAGACATGTGTCACCATAACATCTAGTTTGGCCCTTAGATTTTGAGTGCATTGTAAATCACACCTTCTGTGTCCTCAGGGCCGGCTCGAGGTGTTTCTACGCCCAAGGCGAGGCTGCCTTATGGTGCAGATGCCAATCTTCCGGTGGGGCCTGGACACGTCTGGAGCCAGCCACCCTTTTGCTGCCGCCACCACCGCCTCCTACCCCCGCCGCTGCCACCCCCACCAAAGGGGGGGAGGAGGGGGGGAGGCACAGCTTGGCACCCCATCCAGGGCCCAGCGCTCTAGGCGAATGCCTAGTTCGCCTAGTGGGTGAGCCGGCCCTGTGTGTCCTACAGTACAGGTAATGTGCAAATCAATTCACAATATTAGATAGCAAATATTGTATTTTATGGTACTTTAAACTACCTTGGGGCCCTTTTTTTAGCTGAGGTCTATAAGTCTATAAGTAAACTAAGTTAAACTTAGAGGAGATCTTCTGCTCATACAAATCTATGCTCCAGGAGTGCAGATCAATTAATGCCTTTCTGTGGTTTCTGTACATTGATCCATTGTGTCTACATTGCACTAAAATGATAACATTAAAAGACAGCAGCACTAGCTTTTAATATAAGAACATAATGTAAATGTTGCATTGTAGTTATTTATTTGAGGCTTTCAAAGAAAATTATATGTATAACATTTTTATCCCATTCTTCCTCCTAGGATCTCAGCGTAACAAACAAATCCTCTTCCATCTGGTTTGTTCATTGCAATAACCCTGAATAGGAGGGACAGCTGAGAGATAACGAGTCTCATATTTGCTAAGGATCTTAATGTCAAAATAGTAATGTCTGTGAGGCCAGGTCACCCCAGACCTACTCTGACACTAAGCCAGATATCACAATGTGGCACCCACCAAGGTGTTTCTTACTCCCTGATTGCTTCTTGACTTGGGGATAAAATACCAAAGAGCTTTGAGTCACTCTCTTTCAACTGATTGACTAGCCAAGCTTCTCCCAGACATGTGGGTCACACCATCACAGCCATATTCACTGGGCTTGGCTGCAGACACAGACTTTCTTATGTCTCTAGGCTTAGCATTAGGAACATAAGAGAATCCGTGCTGGATCAGGCCAATGGCCCATCCAGTCCAACACTCTGTGTCATACAGTGTCCAAAACTTAGGTGTCATCAGGAGGTCCACCAGTGGGACCAGAACTCCAGAAGTCCTCCCACTGTGGCCCCCATTCTTTCCCTGTGGCCACTGCAGATATAGTCTCCTTTCCCCGTGGCCACCTAGGGAGACCATATCTGCAGGACCACCTCTCTCCATATGTGCCCCAGGGGGCCTTGTGTTCCATAGAGCAAAACCTCCTGGTAATCCCCAGCCTGAGAGATCTCCACTTAGCCTCAACCAGGGCCAGGGCATTTTCGGCCCTGGCCCCGACCTGGTGGAACATGCTCCCATTTGTGGTCAGGGCCCTGCAAGAGCTTTTACAGTTCCGCAGGGCCTGTAAGAAGGAGCTGTTCCACCAAGCTTTGGGTGAGGCAGCAGACATTAAACTATCTTGGCCTCCCCTGCCTTTTGCTGCCGTTTGGTACCTGCCCAGTGCTTCCTAGACACTGTTTATCATTTGTGGGGCACTATATTTTTGGTACCTCCCACCATCTGATCAAAAACTGTTATAAATCAGGCTATCTACTATAGCCTGTTAAAATGTCACAGGAAACGTTGGATAACTCATGTTTAATGTCATCTTGTTTTAATCGCTTAATCGTTTAACTGTTTTTATATCTTGGTTTTTATTGTTTTTATTATTTTATGAGCTGCCCTGAGCCCATTTTTGGGGTAGGGCAAGATACATTAAATAAATAAATAGCCCTAATGTTTCTTTGGAATGAAAGTAAAAAAAAACATCTCTTCCAGAAAGCAAAGACCAGTCCCATCTTCTGCCTCCTTGGTGCAGGAGATGCTTCAGGGGAGCCAAGGAGGCATTGCCTTTCTGTCTACTGGGAGTGCCCATTTGGAAATAGCTCCTGCCAGTTGTGGCCCAACAAAGCATGCCACCTGAGGCTGATGTTTCCTTCCCCTCCCCCACAACGCTAACTTAGGGTTGCCAGGTTTGGGTTGGAAAATACCTGGAGGCTTTGGGGGTGGATCCAGGAGAGGGTGGGGTTTGGAGAGGGGAGGGACCTCAGCATGGCACAATGCCATAGAATCCACCCTTCAGAGCAGCCATTTTCTCCAGGGGAACGAATCTCTGTCAGCTGGAGACCAGTTATAAAAGCGGGAGACCCCCAGGCCCCATTTGGAGGCTGGCAACCCTACACTGAACCTTGCTACTGCTGCCCTCCCAGCTGCACCACATCCTCCACCAAAAGATGGAACAGCTTATGCTCCTTCTAGTGCTTCAAGTGTCTTTTGACATAGCATGGCAAGCCATATATGCTCATATGGCTTCCAGAACTGTTGAGAATTCAGAAAGCCCTACTGGGCATGGATGGCTTGCAGCACTGTTTCCTAAGATGCCTGCATAATGAGAAGAGAAGGATAGTTAGCTGTTTTAACTCTTGGGTGGGAGTGGGGTGGTATCAGGGGTGAGGTACTGAAAGCAGTAGAGATTGAGGTTGCCATCTCCCAAGCCTAAAACTACCACCTCACCTCACACCATTTTAGAGCTGGACATGCCTGCCTCTGTTGTGGGAGAATCCTTGATTTAGAACCTGCCAATATTTGTGGAACATCTTCAATATTGTTATGACTGGCCATGCCCACACAGCAGCCATTTTGTGGCTGGCCTTGCTTCCACGGCATCCATTTTGTGGTGGCGCACAATGCCCTTTCCTAAAATTCCAAAAGTGTCTACTGGCTCAACAAGGTCAAAGACTACCAATACGTCACATTGCCTCTATCCTGGACCATATGCAATTATTATAAACTCAGGAAGGAAAAGATTTCCATGCTCAGCAGAGCTAGATTATTTTTTTAAAAAAATTAGAAAGCCTTGACCTTTGCCCTCCTACATTTCTGCTTCCTTTGTTGATCTTTAGGATACTGTAGTTTGGGGAAATAATTTGCATCCTGTACTTTTCCTGAAAATGCAATATTTGCAGAAGAGAAAGGAGTCGGCACCAGTACTGTAGATAAAGAAACAGGAAGGCCAGCATTCTAGGTTACTAGGAAGGGCGAGATTCCATTTGTTGATCTCAGGGGGGAGATTTTGCATGCTTGTTCCCTTTCCTTTAGCTTCCTCCTCTTTTGCTCTGCTGAGGTGAAGAGTTTGACTAGATTTATGGCAGCAATGTTTCTTAACTCATTCAAGTTCCATGTTAATTTATGGGCAGCTTGGCCAGTAATCTTTAGACAGATGGAGGAAAGCTCCATCTTAAAGTGGCTAACTTAGGCTTGCCAAGTTCCCACGGGGGTGGGGAAACCCCCGCCCCAGAGGCCCGTTCCCTGCCGCCGCCAGATCGCGCCCCGGGGGGAGCTCCACCCAGACGTGCACGTCACCAGGAAGTGATGCGAGCATGCGGGGCACGCTGGCGGCGGGGCCATGACCATCTGAGGGAAAACTCTATGTGACGTGGATGCGGTGCGTGCGCACAAAGCATGCGCACACGCGCTCCGGGAGTCCCCTGCTCCGGATCGAGGTAATGCTTGGCAACCCTAGGCTAACTTAAAGTGGCTACTAGCCATGGTGACTAAAGGGAACCTCCACATTCAGCAGCAGTAAACCTCCAAATCCCATTGCCTGGAGGCAACACCAGGGGATGGTTTCAGCCTTTATGCCCTGTTGTTGGACCCCCAGAGGAACCAGTTGGCTACTGTGTGAGACACAATGCTGGACTAGATGGACCACCAACAGAGCTCTTATGTTCTTATGAGTTTTACACCCAGAAAAAGGGGTAAACTGGCCATTTAACTTACAGAGAAGTTTTCTAGTAGGCTGCTGCTCTAGAGAGTCACTAGTGGCCAGGTGGAATCTGCCAGCACCTCAGGAGCCACTTGGTTCAGATCCTTCAGTGACCATTAAATTAGTATCAATTTATCCTGGTTTGGGGGAGGAAGCAATAGGAGAGCTAATGCCCACTGTCCGTGCGGCTGAACTGAGTGACCCCTCCCTGCAGTGCTTGGCTTGCTCCAGCACCATTTGTAATTAATTTATTCTGAATGCTGAAGGCCCAGCCTGATCCTTTAAGTTCCAAATTGTGCACGATGCAAAGATGGGTGCATCAAAGCTTTCCATGCTGCATTAGGAGCAGACACACACTTCTGTACCCACTACCTGTGACTAACAGTTATTAGGAAACAACAGCCTTCCTTACCAAACAAGGTATGCCACTTGACAAAAGCTGAAATACACACAGAAGGGCTAAGGGGAAGCAAAAAAACAGGCCAGACAGGAGGTACTTCATCTACGTGCCATTCAAAAGGTCATTTGGCGATGATGCAGTTTGCTGTGGGCAATCCACTTTTGGTTTGGGCCAAGGCACTCCTGCTTATAGCTTTAAGTGGTGGCTTTTCTGGCAAACATTTGACTGATTGTGCCTTGCTGCCTCACAGCATTTAGAGATTATGGAGAAGTTCCGAGAGAAGTCTCTGACCACATAGGTTTCACAATGGCATCTGGATTTGAGAAAGATCTTGCTTTGAAAGAAGTTTCCAGTCATCTGATGATTTCTTGTTAAGAGGACCATCTGCTGCCCTGAACGGGAGGACATCAGATTTAGTTTGGTTTTTTGGACTTTCACAGACATTTTGATGTTCTTTAGGATTCTCCCAGCAACTTGGCAATTAGGACAGGACGAGTGGCAGAGACTGCCTGGAGCCAGGGGCCATGCCACATGGCTCAGTGCGGTTGTGAACCCAGGGCTTCCAATGTGATATCCCAACCACTCTTTCATAATAGCTCTGCAACACTGGGCAAGTCAGAAGACAAGGACTTGTTCCTTCCTCCTCTTTCTCTTCATCTTGCCAGTACAGCTGGCCAGACAGCCCCTGAGGCTGCTGTCCTCTCAAGCTGGCAGGTCACCATTAAATTAGTATCAATTTATCCTGGTTTGTGGGAGGAAGCAATAGGAGAGTTAATGCCCACTGTCTTTGCTGCTGAACTGAGTGACCCCTCCCTGCAGTGCTTGGTTTGCTCCAGCACCATTTGTAATTAATTTATTCTGAATGCTGAAGGCCCAGCCTGATCCTTTAAGTTCCAAATTGTGCACGATGCAAAGATGGGTGCATCAAAGCTTTCCATGCTGCATTAGGAGCAGACACACACTTCTGTACCCACTACCTGTGACTAACAGTTATTAGGAAACAACAGCCTTCCTTACCAAACAAGGTATGCCACTTGACAAAAGCTGAAATACACACAGAAGGGCTAAGGGGAAGCAAAAAAACAGGCCAGACAGGAGGTACTTCATGTACGTGCCATTCAAAAGGTCATTTGGCGATGATGCAGTTTGCTGTGGGCAATCCACTTTTGGTTTGGGCCAAGGCACTCCTGCTTATAGCTTTAAGCGGTGGCTTTTCTGGCAAACATTTGACTGATTGTGCCTTGCTGCCTCACAGCATTTAGAGATTATGGAGAAGTTCCGAGAGAAGTCTCTGACCACATAGGTTTCACAATGGCATCTGGATTTGAGAAAGATCTTGCTTTGAAAGAAGTTTCCAGTCATCTGATGATTTCTTGTTAAGAGGACCATCTGCTGCCCTGAACACCTGACGGGAGGACATCAGATTTAGTTTGGTTTTTTGGACTTTCACAGACATTTTGATGTCCTTTAGGATTCTCCCAGCAACTTGGCAATTAGGACAGGACGAGTGGCAGAGACTGCCTGGAGCCAGGGGCCATGCCACATGGCTCAGTGCGGTTGTGAACCCAGGGCTTCCAATGTGATATCCCAACCACTCTTTCATAATAGCTCTGCAACACTGGGCAAGTCAGAAGACAAGGACTTGTTCCTTCCTCCTCTTTCTCTTCATCTTGCCAGTACAGCTGGCCAGACAGCCCCTGAGGCTGCTGTCCTCTCAAGCTGGCAGGTCACAAGGCCTCCGTGGCTAAGTAGCAGAATGGGGATCCGGAGGGAAAGAAGGGAAGGAAAGGAGTGAGGGAACTTTGCTCACCTGCCTGAAAAGTCACCACTCTCTTGATGGCTTGTGGGCACACCTCACCAAAACTACACCCTGGGACATCCCTGCAAGACAAACACAAGGTAAGGAGGCTGAATCCAGCACTTCCCTCCACCATGGGCAGCATCCCCAAGCCTCTTTCAGTGCCTTTGGCTGGCCAACGTCCACCGGCAGCTGTCAGCCTTCATCCCCTGGCTTCACTGTACTCAACCCGTCAGCCCATGCAATCACACCTCCATTCAGCCCATCACATTCACACACCCCCATTCAGCCCCCCCCCAAAGGATGGGCATAAACCAGGGAAATCTGGTTCAGTTTGTGGCTGAACTACAAACTAAATGGTCCGAGGGGAGCAGAAAGCAGGGATTTTAAAGTTTTTTATGTTGCTATGGTGAAAGGATGCAAACTGACTGCGAAAGGTGAAAATATTTGATCCAAAAACATTTTCTCTCTTTCTTTCCATTCTGGGGCCTATTCTATAATGAGTACCAGAATGAATCCCAACAAAAAAGGTTTATCTAGACCAACCTGTTGCATCAGACATGATGCAGAAACGACTCAAAGAAATGGAATGCAGAATAGAGAATAAAATAGAGAAGCTTGGAAACAGGATGGAGGCTTTTGAGAAGAGAATGAATCAGAGGGCGATTCTGCAACGGCTTTTGCCTCTGCTGGTTTATTTAATTATTTATTTATTTATTTATGAAACCCACATTGGAAAAGAAATTCCCCTCTGCATTGCATGCTGCTTTCACTTTCTTTGATCATTGGATTTTATGGTACCCTTCACATGGCATGCCGCTTTCGCATTCTTTGATCATCAGGTTTTGTGGTACCTTCTGCATAGATTTATGGCTGTTCAGGGGTGACTTTGCAGTCAGTACGGCATTGTCCCGAGGTATTTGAATGTGGTTTTGAGCTGCACTTTCCCCTCCCAGTAGAGAAAATGTGGAGCAAATGCTAGATGCAGAATCGCCTAGAGTCCTGGGAAATTTAAGCATGAAATGAAATATGATGAGAAATAATTTGAAGTTAAGGAAAGCAATGATGTAGTGGTTGCTGTAGAAATAGAATAGACTAGATTGACAAAAAACTCGAGGGGCATGTGGGCTTATTAGTTTTTATGAATTGGAGAGAAAAAGACTACTGTCTGAAACTGAGAGCTCTCCGAGAAGGAATTGATGAAGATTTCAGAGAGAGGATTCTATCACATATGGTCAATTTTATGGACTTGAGAGAAAAGGAGCCTTGTCTGAAATGGAGTCCTGTCTAAAAAGAAAATGATGGGAGACTTCAGAGAGAGGATTACATCACTTTTGGCCAAGTCCTGAACTTTAGTTCCTGAGCCAGTTTGTGCCCATCCCTTCCCATCACATTCACTCTCCATCCATTTGCAAACACACTCGGTTCCTCGGCAGGAATGGGCACCCCAGCTCCGTCCATCTGAAGGGATGGGCATCCCTGCCCTGTCCCTCTCAAGGAATGGGCATCCAAGCTCCATCCATCTGAAGGGACGGGCACCCTGTGAGGGGGGCCCCTGCCGGCGTTGTGACTGCCGCCCGAGCCACTGGGCGTCGAGTCGTTGTGCCGCGTCTCCATCAGGGACTGCAGTGCCATCGTTTCCCTGTTCCTTTGCTGTCTTTGAGGTGAGTCAGGGCATGTGAGCGTCTCCGGGGGTGGGGGGGTCTCGTCCCGGGACTGGGGAACCGGGACATTTACTTAAGAGGAAACCAAAAGAGAGAAAGAGTTCTCATTTTTATAGATAAGGAAAGTTTTGTGGTGATGAGTCCTGAACTTTATTTCCTGAGCTGGTTTGTGCCCATCCCTTCCCATCACATTCACTCTCCATCCATTCACAAACACACTTGGTCCCTCAGAACGGGCACCCCAGCTCCGTCCATCTGAAGGGATGGGCATCCCTGCCCTGTCCCTCTCAAGGGATGGGCATCCAAGCTCCATCCATCTGAAGGGATGGGCACCCATGCTGCGTCCATCTGAAGGGATTTGCACGCTACACTCCATGAACCTGAGTGGACCAGCACCCATGCTCCAGCCATCTGAAGGGACGGGCACTTGGGATTCCATTCGCTCACACTTCCACTTTCCATCCATACACAACCCCATTCCAATAGGTTTCAAGGCACCAGTTTCCCCCTGCTTACACTGCAAGAAGCCTTGTCTGAAATGGAGACCTATCTAAGAAGAAAATGATGAAGACTTCAGAGAGAGAAGTAGATCACTTTTGGCCACTTTTCTGCCAAGGGAAGAGGAAGATATGGAATTTGCAGCGGAAGATTCTAATAACTAAGATACAGCTGAAACCAGGGTCTTTTTTGTTAGATCTTATGGACAACCAGCTGGAATTCACTGCCACAGGAAGTGGTGGCGGCTACAAGCATGGTCGGCTTCAAAAGGGAATTAGATAAGCATATGGAGCAGAGGTCCATCAGTGGCTATTAGCCACAAGGTAAAGATAGGGACTCTGGGGCAAGTGATGCTTTGTCATCTTGGTGCTTGGGGGGGGGTCAACAGTGGGAGGGCTTCTAATGTCCTGGCCCCACTGGTGGACCTCCTGATGGCACTGGTATTTCTGGCCACTGTGTGACACAGAGTGTTGGACGGGATGGGCCTTTGGCCTGATCCAACATTGGCGTCTCTTATGTTCTTATGTTCACACGTTTTACGTCATTTCTACGATTCAGTTTTCATTTGTGAACATATATATCACCCCCTTCCCTGGCTGCCCCAATTAATTCATTGATTTTATTTAAAACATCAGTGAGCTCCCTTTCTGCTGTGTGGAACTCAAGGTGGCTTAAAATAGATCCCGAAAGAAAGAATAAAAAGAACCATGATAAAAACTATAACGTCGCTGATTAAAAGCTGCAAGCCCTCACGCTTTCTTCCTCCCACTCACCAGCCAGCCTACCTTTATTCATTCCCGTCTCCATCTTTCCCCCCTCCTTTCCTACCCATCATGGTCTCCCCGTGAAAAGTCTGGCTCCATTGTGTGGTAGTCGTCAGCTCAGGCTGGCTCCCAGTCGTGCGGTGGCTATCACCGCCTTCGGGCCAAGACTCAGGGCACCACAGCCACCACTGCCAAGCCAGGCTCAATTGCGTTGATAGTGAGTTTCCAGAATTTGCTACTGGACCTGTCCTTGGCAAGTCCTCCTCCATCAGGAGACATGATGGCCTGGGCGGAGGAGCCTTTCTGGGGCTCTTTCGGCCCTCCGTCTACCCCTGCTCCCCCTCCCCCAGCTTTCCTTTCCAGAAACCAAGTCTCAGAATGTTTGGCAACTGCACTGTGGTTGCCAAGTGACCACCAACAGCCACAGAATCTTCCACAGAGTTTTGAGTCCATGATGTGTTGTTTCCCTCAGATTTTTTTTCCTGCAAACTTGGGACTGTGTAGTGTATCATGTCCCGACCGCGTGGTCAGCTTGGGCGCCACACGGTGAAGCGCAAGCATCGAGCTTTGCTCCAAATAACAAAGGACGATGTGGATCCTAGCCCACACCAATTAGAGGGCTAGGCTCTGGGCAGAGGGCCTATGGGACTCTCAGCCACTAGTTAGGACCTATTGGGAAGTGGGGGGGGGGTGTTCTGGGTGGTGGATTCACGGGGATATAAGCCGGCCTGCGAGTCGGCTTAAGTTGTCTTGTTCTGTGCTAATAAAGTATGCTAAACTGAAATCACTCGTCCATCTGCGTACTTTCCAGACTGCTTCAGGTTTGAACAGAAATCCCCTCTCCCCCGGTCTGTCCCTACCTGCATTTTGCATAGGGTTGCCAGATCCCTTTGGTGAGCGGAGGGGTGGGTGGGGGTGCATTTACTGTGAAAAAAATGGTTTTTTAATAGTATAGATATAATTATGAAACTGTAAGGGTTTTATGCTTTGTTACCTTCAGCCTGTGACACCAGGCAAGCTGGGAACGGAAGAAAGAGCAGCTGTTAGAGAAACTGACATAGGGAAGTGGGTGGAAATGTTACAACAGTGTTAACACAAACAGATAGCAAAAGGGTATTAGATTTGCACTGGAATCCTAAGTATATTTTCCTGGGAGTAAACCCCATTGAATAGACCTGAATAGGATTCTGAGTAGACCTCATTAGGATGGTACTGTGGGTCTGTTACAAGCAGCTATTTCACTTGTGGTATTAGTGAACCGAAGAAAGAGCAGCTGTTAGAGAAACTGACATAGGGAAGTGGGTGCAAATGTTACAACAGTGTTAACACAAACTCATTTTGCATGTTAGCACAAGCAGTCATGTTAGCACAAGCAGTCATTACAACAGATAGCAAAAGGATATTAGATTTGCACTGCAATCCTAAGTATATTTTCCTGGGAGTAAACCCCATTGAATAGACCTGAATAGGATTCTGAGTAGACCTGATTAGGATGGTACTGTGGGTCTGTTACAAGCAGCTATTTCACTTGTGGTATTAGTGGAGTGCTGTTGCAGGAACTCCTTTGCATGTTAGGCCACATACCCCTAATGTAGCCAATCCTAATGAGTTCCTGCTGTTGGGTGTGGCCTATTATGCTAATGAGTTCCTGCTGGGCGTGGCCAACTTGGGAGCCAGCCGGAACTCCGTTCCTGTGCGTTCCTGCCCCAAAATAGCCCTGAATGTATTAATATGTATGAAACACACTTTTCCAGTTCCATGCTCCTTGTCCTGAGCTGTGGGTTTCTGTGTAAAATCCTTTAACTGCTTAACATACTAGAAAGTTCCAGTTGTGTGTAAATTCTTTGACTGTTTTCAATTGTGGATTTTAATCAAAGGTCTTAGATGGTTTCATTCGGGTTTATTTCACAGTCATGCTGTATCATGGGTCTTTAATCTTAAGAATGCTTCAACAATGATGATCTTGTAGAAAAAGATAGGTGCAGAGACAGAGACAGATAGGTAAAGAGACAGATAGACATGGAAATGTTATAGGAAAGGGAGTTCGGCATTCTGAGATTTGCAGTTCTTGCCTAACTGAGCATTTATCCCAGAATCTTGCCAACAGCATTTAATCAGAAAAAAATCTGAGTCAATAACTTAAAACTAACACTCAGTGAATGCAGCGCTCACTTAAATCAGCACCAAACCTAACAGTTATTTTGGCATGTATTATATAATTCTAAAAAACTTTAGAGCAAATTCCTCTTTCTGTTTTTATTCACTGGCAAAAATAGGGTTGCCAGCTCCCCCAGTGGAGGCGAGGGTCCCCCGCCACCAGGCCCCCTCAGCTGCCAATCAGCTGGCAGGCAGGGGGATTTACCAAGAGAGAGAGGAAGGCCCAGGCTTACTGGCGACATAGTAACATCACTTCTGGCATGCACAGGAAGTGACATTTATCACACAGGTTATATCCGGGTGACACTCTGGTATTGCATATCAGCCATTTTTGCCATAGAGTTTTTGTCCAAATACAAGAGCATCACCAGGACATTGCAGCTTGATGACATCACTTCCTGTGTGAGCCAGAAGCAATGTTCCCATGTTGTTCGGCCCTTCCTCTCTCTCCTGGTAAGTCCCTCCCATCCCCTACCAGTTGCCAGTAGTGACCTCACAAGTCTAGGCAAAAAAGCTACTCCTAAGAATGCACAAGAAGTCAAATACTTTTAAATTTGGCACTCGTGCTGCAAAAGTGCCATGCCTCAATGTCTCCCTCGAGGTATACTTCCAGACTGTTTCCCTCCCCCCAAACACACACACACGATTTTCAGTTAGAACCTCTTGATAGATATCCCTAAACAGAACCTGCTCTTGTGAATGGGTTTGCCATGTACCCACCTGGCTGGCCATTTTGTGTTCAGACTGCGTTGGGTGAAAAACGTCCATGAGAAAATGTTTCCAGCTATTGCAGAATAAACATATACACACTTATCAAGTTATAATGAAGTGCTGGGTTCTTAACCAGTGACGGTTGTGTATTTTCTTTCATTTCCTCTGAAGTAATAATGCACAGTGTGAGCCAATCATGTCAGTAACTGACTTGTAGGACTATCAAGGGACTCAAGCCAGATGGCCAGCTGACCAGAGTGTCATCAGACCCACTTGTAAGATCAGTTGATTTACAGAAACATCATGCAAAGTATGTTTAAGGTGTAGTCAGGAGGGCAGATCTGCCTAAAGGCCATAAGCTGTTTTGAGCTAAAGAGACGTTTACGCCTTCAGTCAGATTGGGAGTGATATGTCAGCATAGTAACTGGTCTTCTACTAGGGATGCCAGCCTCCAGGTGGACCTGGGAATCCCCTGGAATTACAGCTCATTTCCAGACTACAGAGATCAGTTCCCCTGGAGAAAACGGATGATTTGGAGCATGGCCACTATGGCACTGTACCCCACTGAGCTCCCTGTCCTCCCCAGGTTTCATCCCCAAATCTCTAGGAGGTTCTCAACCAGGATCTGGCAACTCTATCCCCCATCCCTTGCTGGTGGCCAGGAGAGACCTGGCAACCCTATCTTCTACTCAGTCGGAAGCAATGAGCATCCTGAGCCACTCGTGTGTGTAACTGGCCTACATGACTCTTATGTGACTCAGCCAGGTGTCTCTCTGACCTCAGTCTCACCTGACCTGCCTGTAAGATCAACTGAGGTCTTCTGAGCCCTTGTGCCAGATACCCGATAAGCAAGGAGATGAGGCTTTCAGACGAGGAGTTCTGGAACAAGCATAATCTACGATGTGCCTGTCTGAGAACTGGAAGGTCAGAATGAATGTGTAAAAGGGTGGGGGGGAAAACAGCCCTGTCTGAGTTGCTATTGAAAAGTGCACTGTCTAAGAAAGCCCCACGCTGCGTAATTCTGTGCCTGTGCAGGGACGAAGTGCTGACTCACTCAAACTAGCTGGAATCTATAAACAGGAAGCTGGAGCTGCGACTACAGACCTTTAGTAACTGATATAAATTGCCAAGCACTTTTTAAAGTGTCTCAGCACAGACAGGAGCACCCTTGAAGCTTTCTGCAATGGGAGCAAAAGCAAATTGGGGAGCAGCACTGTCTTTCAGCAGAAACAGCAAGGGAAGAAAGTTGTTGTTTTGAAAAAGTGCTTGAAAGGGGCAAGGGAAGTATTTTTTGTTACAAATGAAGACGGGAACAAATGTAACATGTAGTTTGACTCTTAATCTGGAGGGTTCTTGGATTTAATGTTCAAACAATGCTTATTACTACTGTATCACCACCCTTCCCTTCCCCCAACATGATGACCTTTTTCTACCATCTGCTAGAAGTATCATAATGTAGGCAATGCTAACAGCCCTTGCTATTACTCCCTGGAGATCCTCAGCAGCTTTCAGGATTTATCCTGTTTATGGTTCTCACTGAGTCTCCTCCTATTGAAACTGTAACAAGACCACACTTAATTGTGTAAGTTCCTAACCTCTGTTGTTGTATAAGATTTTTTGTGTGTTCGAAAAGGAACTGGCTAGCTTATTATAGCCTAGACAAAACCCGTGACCATTCAGATAAGACACCAAAAAAATTGATAGCAAATTGTCAGTTTGGAAATATAATTTACAAATTTAAAATGTAGATATCTGGAATGTTTTAATAGATGTGTCCAGGAACACAAGACAACTAGTACACAGAGTTCAAATTTTCTCTTAAGATACAATCTATCGTCTGCTTGGTGTGAGAAATAAATTGTTTGGGGGGTGTTTCACATTCATCCAATCTGTGAAGGTTTGTTTTTTGGGTTGTTGTTTTTAATTTAGATTGCACAATCTGTTTTCTGAAAATAAACTGCAGCAACTGCAATGTTTTCTGGGCAGTATCTGTGCCAGTGGGACTTCTTAGTTTATTTAAATATTTATACCCAACTTTCCTTTTGGTTCAAGGCAGCATACAAGTAATAATTAAAACATCAGCAATTAAAAACAAACAAACATAAAAACCTCAAATACTTCTTCCCTTAAAAGGTTCCTGCTGTTCATACTTCATCAAATGTCCTGGCAAACAATGAAGACTTGCAGTGCCTCCTGAAAAGCACCTCTTCAGGATGCCTATTCCACAGACTAGAGGCCAAGACCAAAAAGGCCCTGGCTCTGGTCAGTGCCAGGTAGGCCACCCCACCTGAGGGGAACAGCCAACAGGTGGCAGCCTGAAGACTGTATTAGGCCAGTTTGTAGTTGGATGGTTGGAACAGTGAAAAAGTGGTGGGTCTGCAGAGTTTGTGCCTCAGTTTCCCACCAATATTTGACCAGACTGCTTTAGAAATACACTGCATACCAAGCATATAATCATAACACCTAGTTGCTACCCAGCCATCCTAATCTAGAAGGACAAATCTCTGTGTACAAACACACTTCTGAGTACACAGCTGATGCACATGCGCATCTGGGTGTGTAACCCACTCCATGTGTCTTGTGATGCATTGTGATGCAGATGGAGATGCATACCTCTAGACTATAGGGTTTCCAGCCTCCAGGTGGGACCTGGAGATCTCCCACTTTTACAACTGATCTCCAGCTGATGGAGATCAGTTCCCCTGGAGAAAATGGCTGCTTTGGAGGGTGGACTCTATGGCATTGTACCATGCTGAGGCCCCTCCCCTCCCCAAAACCCAACCTCTCATGGATCCATCCCCAAAGTATCCAGGTATTTTCCAACCCAGACCTGGCAACCCTACTAGACCAGTTTCTCCCAACCTGTGATTTAGGACCCAAATGTGGGTTGTGAAGCCACTGAAAGTGGGCTTTGGGCCAGCCCTCCCTAATGGCCACCCCTGCCCTATCCATTTCTCTTTTTTGTATTTTGGGAACTGAGATCTGATCCTGGAAACAGTATCTTTTATATCACACATCTTTTGGTATTTTTTCTTCACCCTGTATACATGTTGATCAAGTAAAAAAAGTCCTGATGGTTACTAGAGGGATTTCTTAGAATCTTAGGGGAGAGAGAGAGAGTAATGGAGAAGGAGAGGGTGGTCAAAGGCAGGAATATAACCTCCAGCCAGTCTGATGTAGTGGTTAGGAGCGCAGACTCTAATCTGGGAGAACCGGGTTTGATTCCCCACTTGGTGGATGACCTTGGGCAAGTGATAGTTCTGGCACAGCTGTTCTTGGAAAAAGAGCAGTTTCTTTCAGAGCTCTCTCAGCCCCACCTACCTCACAGGGTGTCTGTTGTGGGGAGGGGAAGGAGAAGGAGATTGTAAGCCGCTCTGAGACTCCTTTGGGTAGTGAAGGGCAGGGTATAAATCCAGTCGTCTGCTCCTGCTCCTGCTCATGCTGCTGCTGCTGCTGCTGCTCCTCCTCCTTCTCTTCTTCTTCCATGCGCAAAGGCTGTATATGTCAGAATGCTTGGGGTTCATAGTGGGGGCAATATTTTTTGGCTTCTCAAAAACATCTGGTTAACCACTGTAGAAAATGGAATGCTGAACTAGATAGGTACCAAGATCGTTGGGTAAGCATTGGATGGTGCACCATACCAAGTAAATTTAGATTTGTGGGTCTCCATACTGTAAATGTTGGGAACTGCTGCTCTAGGCCTTCGACTAGAAATGGATCAGGGGCAGCATGTGCTGTTGCACCAGAACTTCAGGCTGAGCAACTGCAGCGTTGCACAAGTTACTTCTGGGGGAACTGTCTCAGGAAGCCAGACTCCTAAAAATATCATCTGGTAGAATGACCTGGTGCTTCCGACAGACTTAGTGGCTGAATTATTCCTTGTGAATAATTTATCTGATCAATATGAACCTTTTTTCATCAGATAAATGATTAATTCCTTACTATCATCCTCATTGTTCAGCCAGCATGTACTTTTTAGAAGGTTACATGTTGGGTCTTGCAGTTCTATCTGTGGTGTGTCCAAAAGAAGCACAGCCTTTGGACTGCATTTATTTTGCTTCCTTGTTTTGTTTGTTATGTTTTTAGAACTGACACAGGCAGAAATAACTAAAGGGATTATTCACTGCAAGAAAAAGAGAACAAGATCATGAATATTCCCTCCCCAGACATTAGGTCATGAATGTTCACGCTGTCCATATATAAACAGATAATACAGGCAGGAAGAAATCTATTTCCTTCTGTAGTCTCTAATGTTGAGTGAAACCAAGGCTTTTTTTCTGTTTTGCCCCTGCATTATTCTATGTCCTAATTCAGTGCTTCACTATTTAAAAAATCAGTATGCTTTACACGGGCACAGGTACAAAGTGATATCCGAGCTACTTAAGTTCTTCTTGTTACTTAAGGCTTGCAGAAGTGACGTTCTGTACAATAAGAGGCTCGAGGAATACATATTGTGATTACGGTACCCTTTTAAAAAGTCTATGCCTTGCTGTGATATGACTGATAAACAGCTTGTGGAATCTTTTAGCAGGAACCTCAATGAGACTTAGGCTGCTGTGAGAAAAAAGAGGAAGAGGAAGAAGAAGACGACAACGACACTACACCAAGCTGGCTCTCTGTGTGTATTCATGCTTCCCAAAATGTCATCAGGCATGGAGATGGTAATATCAGTCCCTTAGATTGGCTGCCAGTAAGAAGCCTCTGGATTGGTTAGGCCTGGTACCAATACCAGGAGTCTGGCCTTCCACCTTTGCCTGGTAACAGAGAAACTGTCATCTGTTGACCCTGTGCTAGAGAAAGTATTCTCCAAGTTGGCAAGGGCTACTCATGGTGGCCCTGGCCAGCCTTGAAAGCCTTGCTTCTGTCAAGAAGGGAGACTATGCCACAGTGGGTCTAATAGCAAGCTATTTGTTGTAGGGTGGGTCTATTTACAAAGCTCAAGAGGTCAAGGTTGCCAGGTCCCCCATGTCAATTGGCGGAGGTAGAGCTGAGAAACCCCTGGAGACTGAGGAGGACAGGGACCTCAGTCAGGGACAATGCCATAGACTCCACCCTCCAAAGCACCCATTTTCTCCAGGGGAACTGATCTCTGGAGATAAACTGTAATTCTGGGAGGTCCTCTGTCCCCGGCCTGGAGGCTGGCGTCCCTATAAGAGGTGGATCCAAAGGTCTGCTTCTGTTCCTAGGAGCCTTCTCTCCGTGGTTCTTTGTTTGAAGCAATGGCCACCTCTGGTTCCACTCCGTGATTTAGCTGCAACTTTAAATTCCCATTAAATGCAAAAGTTCCATTAAGTGTCTTTAGCGGAAATATTTTAGAGCATTTGACTTTTTTCACCTGTCCTGTACTATTTAGGCAAGGTATAACAGAAGATCCAAGCTGCCAATAATCGAAGAAGAGCCTTGATGTCATGGTTGTAATTAAGATGCACTAATTAAGCCACTCGTATGCAATGTGGCCCAAGGGAAAAAGCATTTAATCTCTTGGAACACCATCATAATGCACCTGTATAAGTGGGTGTGACACTGTCAGACATGATATATGTGTGCCACATGGCAAGACTCATGCAAATAGTGTTATAGTGCATGAAAAGATACATTTATTTCCTGGGACTCTCATGGGGCCATTTGCATTACATTTCCATTTGCCGATTAATCCATTATCTGCACTCAGCTTTAATCAACATTGTACAGTACACCCAGTTTTAAGCATTAGATAAATTGGCAAGGCAATTATAGTGGTGCCATCGAGACATAAATAGCTCTTCTGGCTGCATTTGTTTCTAATACTGGTGAGGCCTTCAACAGTTTTTAGAAGTCATTTCCCTCTGATTTCAAACACTTCCTCCAAAAGGAGGATATTCTGTTCCATTTCCATTCTACATTCTTCATCTACTTGCAATAGGAGCCATCTCTCACTTTGCCCTGCAGAATCCTAACTGTGTTAATGTACACTGAAATCTGCAGCGTCTGCTATTGCAAACAAAATAGAGAAGGAAAGAATGGAAGGTAAAATGAACCAAGGATGAAAATGAGGAGCTCCAGTTACACCTACTTGGACTTTGCTACAGTTCTCCACCAGGAAATGGCTATTCTGAAAATCACATTGTTGTAATGGGAAAATCCAGCCCACTGAATCAATCAAAACAGATGAAAATCCAAAATATAGTCATAGTTAACTCTGGGGGACATGCATGTGGCAATGTTTTGAGAAAGGTTTCCACTTGCATTAAGCTGCTTGGTGATATAATTGCTCTGGAGCCAGGCTATGCAGCAGGGTGCATGATTTTCTTTCCTACATTGTGACCAAAGTTTGTAGACTACATGGGGGGGGGGGGGGGATTACATTATATACCAAAGCTTTAGAGAGACTCTTCAACATTAAAGCTGATGCTTTATTTAGGATAATTATTTATTTAGGATATGTCTATGCTGCCTCTTCAGAGTCCTGCTTTAGGATCATTAGTGCTGTGAATGTTTCTGTTCTGAATCAACATAGAAATGTTACATAGTTTCTGAATGATAAAATCTCTGAATATTTGCAGAGAAACTTCCAAAAGTATTGCTTCATTCAGAATACAGAATCCTGTTGACTCCAACTAAGGATCCACGCTCCAGTATCCTGTTTCCAACTGTGGTCAGGCAGTTGCTTCAAGGAAGCCAACCCAAGAAGGTATGAAGACAACATTTCTCCTATAATGTTTTTTTTAATGTTTTCTTCACACCCTTTTCCCAAGCTGAATATTTGCAGAGAAACTTCCAAAAGCATTGCTTTATTCAGAATACAGAATCCTGCTGACTCCAATAAGGATCCACGTTCCAGTATCCTGTTTCCAACTGTAGTCAGGCAGGTGCTTCAGGGAAGCCAACACAAGAAGGCATGAAGACAACATTTCTCCTATAATGTTTTTTTATGTATTCTTCACACCCTTTTCCCAAGAAGCCCTGAATTGTATAGTATTTAGTCTGTACCTTTAGCAGTTGCTGGGAAGAGGTACTTAATCTCTGAACCTGGAACCTTAAGCCAGCTATTATGTCTGTTACCCATCAATATACCTCCAGTGCCCCTTTAAAGCCTTCTAAGTCAGTAGCCATTGCTGTCTCTTGTGGCTCTGAGTTTCATAAGTTAATTATGCATCAAGTGAAGAAATGCTTCCTTTCATGTGGACATGAACTAGCCAAGAGTGTTATTCAAAGCAGAAACTAATCTTGAAGAATTGGGTACTCATCTAAGAGTGGGTTCTTCCCCATGTTCCCTTCCATGCTGTAGTCCTTTTCAATGCCAGGAAGTGTAGTCCCAGGGTCACAGGACCAGCATGAATGCAGGTTGGGGGGGGCAGAGTGGGGAGGAAGAAGACAACAGAAGAATACAAGAAACGTTCTGCTTAGGCTCCGATCAGATGCAGAAGTTGCCATGGGAGTGGCACGAATTGTGGGTGGATTATAAAGGCGCAATCACACAGCAACATCTGGCCAGCGTAGCGCACCATCGCAGCCGGCCAAAGATGTGGAGTAAAAAGCTACCTCCGAAAGTCCACTAGCAAACGGCTTGCGACGGGCTGCTGCCGGACTCTCCTTGTGTGATCGCTCCTGCACACTCCCCTTGCGTCGTTGGAGTGCCCCGGGAATGTGTGCCAATGAAGGAAACTGCTGTCGCGTCTGATCACGTTTGCAGCGGGACACTGTGCCGCCGCAAACAGCCACGCCTCCCCCCCCACATTTCCCAGCAAGTATGAATGGGATCTTAGTTTAGTTTAGTTTTATTATTACAGTCTTAAGACCAACATACAGAGTAAGCACAAGATGTAAGGGAGAGGGGGGCAAACAGTCATAAATATAGAAAAGCCCTGCTAGATCCAGACCAGTGGTTCAGCTAGTCCAGCATTCTATTTCACACAGCAACCAAATCAGTAGTCTAGGAGGGCCAAAAAACAAAGCAAACAAACAAACAGAGCATGTAGCCAAGAGCCTCCCCTGACTTCCTAGCACTGGTTTTCAGTGGTTTGTTGCCTCTGAATATGCAGATTTCTTTTACTTAATATGGTTAGTAGTTATTGATAGACATCCTCCATGAATCTATCTAACCCCCTTTTAAAACCATCTGTGCTCATTACTATCACAACATTCACTGGCAGTGAATTCTACCGTTTAATTACTTGTTGAGTAAAGAAGGGGGGGTTTGTTCCTGTACCTATTGCCCATCAACTTATGTTGGTGCCCTTCGGTTTTTATGGGAAAAGAAGAAAAAGCTGCCTTTTTCGATTTTCTCCACTCCATGCCCAAATTAAAAACCTTTGTCATGCCCCCCCCTCCGCCACCTTCTTTTCTAACTAAAAACTCCTAGCCTCTCCAGGGTTTTCTCTTAGGAAAGATCTTTCAACCACCTTGATCCTCTTCTGGGTTTTCTGCAGCTTTGCTATAACCTTTTTCAGCTGGCAAAGAGAATTCTACACAGTATTCCAAATGTGAATGCACCATAGCTCTATAAAAGGCCATTGCAATATGGTCCGTTTTGTTTACAATCCCTTTCCTAATAATCCCTAGCATGAAGTTTGACTTTTTCACCACTGCTGTACACTGAGTCAACATTTTTATCAAACTATCCACTATAACTCCAAGGTCCTTTTCAGTCTTGGTCTCAGACAGTTAAGAACCCATAAGGGTATATTTAAAGTTAGGAATTTTGGTTCCAGTGTACATCACCTTACCAACTTTGAACTTAGTTAGCCAGATGTGGAAAAGATCTACAGATGTTAGCACTTTATGCTGATGGATTGTTGGATCTAACCCAAAGTATGCAGAATTAGGCAAATATTACTTAGGGATGGGCACAAACCAACTCACAAACTAAAGTTCGTGATGAATTTTGTCCACCTTGTGGTTCGTGAACTGAAGTTCATAGCAGGTCCACTGACATGAACATTCCACAAACTTTCAAGCAGTTTGTGGAGATTCATGGTGGTTCATGAATGGATACATTTCCAGACAGACTGTCTCCACTCAAACAAAATGTTTATCAAACTTCAAAGCAACAGGGGGGCAGAATTCTCCAGCCTTGGAAACAATCTTTGTCAGTTTCAAGCTAGCCTTGTCGATTTCAAGAGGGTCCCCCCCCCCTTGCCCCAGTTCCTTTGTGTTCCGGTTTTCTTGCACAGAGTCTGCAAAATCCCCTCCCTTGCTTGGATTTGTTGTGACTCTGTGCTTTGAGAGCAGTTCTTTTAAGCTTGCAATGCCAGTGGCACTGGATTCTGCTGGGCATTCTGCACATTGTAACTGGTTGTGCTGGGCTTGCAAAATCTCCCTGCTTGAATTTCTTGTGACATTGTGCTTTGAGATGAGTCCTTTTAATTATGGATTCTGCTGTGCATTCTATACTCTTAAATGATTGTGCTGGGCGCAAACAAATGCCCCCCCTTCAGTTTGTACTGCAGGGATCCTCTGGATTGACATTAGTTCTCTTTTAGTTGCATGGCTACAGTGACACTGGGTTCTGCTGAACATTCTATACACTGAACTGGTTGTGCTGGGCTTGCAACCCTCCCTTGCTTGGATTGTGATCCTGTACTTCATATCAGTCCTGTTAAGCTGGCATTGCCAGAATGGCAATGGGTTCTGCTGGACGCTAGTACATTGCACTGGTTCTTCTGGGCTTGGAGAGTGATTCTATGCTTCACATCATCTTTTTGAGCTGGCATTTCCAAAATGGCACTCTGCTGGACACTAGTACATTGCACTGGTACTACTGGGCACTCTGTACATTGCACTGGTTCTGCTGTGTTTGCAAAAATGCCCCCCATTCAGTTTCTACTGCAGAGATTCTCTGATTTGACCATAGTCTTGTTGGGCGTGCATTGCCACAGTGGCACTGGTTCTGCTGGACTTGCAAAAATGACCCCCACCTTCAGTTTCTACTGCAGAGATTCTCTGGGACTTTGATTATGTTATGTTTGGCTTCTATTGCCCTTGCTTTGGGGAGGAGCTGGGTTTTTCTCCATTGGAAACAATGGTGGATGGGGATATCTTTTTGGGGATCCTATAATTAAGAATCCATAAATCCTGTCCTCACCAAACATGGAGAGTTCATAGAGAACAGGCAGCTGGAGATTCCCTGCAAGTTTTGTGCCTATAACTTGCTGGCGGAGTGTTCTACCACATCACAAATTGAACCAGTTTGTTTAGCCCCTAAAAGTTTATGACAGTTTATGGTTCACAAACTGGGCACACCATGAACCATGAACTGAACCACATTTTCCTGGTTCATGCCCATCCCTAAATATTACTATTGGGATATTTAGTTAATATAGCAGAGTTTGACCAGTCAAAGAAGTGTGATGTTGTGTGCAGAAAATAAATATCCCAAGAAATATATCTTAAAATTAAAGCTTATATTTATTCAAGTAGATTCAGTTCACATTAAGTTTGCAGTCAAAAGGAGAGAGAGAGAAGCCTAATCTATAGAGCACTTTCCCTATCACAAGTGGCCAGCTAATCTGGGATCATGTGTATGGAAGTATAAGGGCATTGTCTCTACAGGTCTGTGACTCCATGAGGTGTCTTATGGGGAATAGGGAGAATAAAGGGCACAGAGAGAGAGGAGGGGTCAGAGGCAGCTCAAAGGTTAAGACAAAGAGGCAGCTCAAAGACAAAGACAAAGATCTCATTCAAGGAGATAACACCTACATACACATAGAGTGATGTAGCCCTCCCCAATGTCCAGACATGCTGAGTTGCTCACTCCAACAATTTCTACACAGGAGCGTGTCAAGAAATAACATCTTTTCACCTGGAAGCCCAGTTCCAGAGGTGGATAAATGGCTGTGATTTTTCACTGGTGAGGGAAAGTCACACATGCAGCATAAGACTGTCAGATTAGGATCTGTAGCGGCTCACTCTTTCTCAACCTGACCTACCTCACAGGGTTGTTAGGAGGATAAACTAGAAGAGGGGAGGACAATATTGTAAACCACTTTGGCTTCCCCCTGTGGAGGAAATCTGGATATAAAAAAACAACATAAATAATAAATAAATAAGAACCACAGTCTTCTGTTATGTATGTATTCTTCATTTCACAGTCTGTTTCTCCGCCCCTCTGGAAGTCCAAAGCAGATATTTTAAATGTTCCAGTGTGGGGACCAGTATTTAGAATGGGTTGTGAGGCTGAACCCTGATGAGTCCCAACTCAAATTAAGCTCTGGGCTTTAGGGCAAAAGTCTTGAAAGTTCACAGGGTCTCTCTTCTCAGCAAGAATACTTTCCAGAAGAAAAGCAATGTTTTCCAGTTGGAAGGAGCCCATGGTTACACGAGTTATTTCCTCGCTTGATGGGGAAAACTGAGCAAACTGTTGGCAAAATGCTGCAAGTGGCTATAATTAGACCATGGCAGATTTGCTATTTTAGATGTTTGACAAATATTGGCCTATAAGAAAGTTTTGAGGGTATTATGGCATTTTTGAGAGACCACATCCCAACCAAAATGAGTAGCTACTGTATGTAGCTGGTGGCCAGAGACAGAGAATGGTGTCAGGGGAATTCAAGGAAACCTTTAGTAAAACTAACAAAAGAGAAGGAAGAAGCACTTGAAGAAGCACAGTGACGGAGAAATAAATGTTAAGAACCAATAAAACAGGTAATGCTTTTTTATTTTTAAAGGAGGAAAAATGATGAAGAAACGTGTTTGGGGAAGGGAGAATGCTAACCATGCAAAATAAGGTCACATTCAGACATGATTGGAGGGATTTTACACACAGCATACCAGTGCTATTTAAAACATTTACCTATGAATATCTTTCTACATCAAGTGAACCCCTTCAATCCTTTCAACATTTTCTTAAATTCAGGAAGGCAGTGGAGATGTTTGGCATAGAAGCTGCAGATTAAGAAACAGCTTCTGATATACAAATGCTATTTTTTTTCCAGTGAGTCCTCCATTCAGCAGTTCCCTTAAACTGTCCATATACAGCAGTTTAGGGTATTTAAAATCATTAAAGAGATTGGCTAGGAGAAGACCAGAGAAAATGCAAAACCCTCATCAACACTTTGTATATTTTCCATCTATAGTCTCTTGAACTATTCTTAAAAGACTGTCAACTGAAAAGCCATAAAAGATTAAACAGATATCTTGTTTGCACTTGTTCTACACCAGTTTTAATATGTACTTTCATAATGTACATACACCTAGTGTATAGAAAGTTGAGTTTGATAAGAGAAATAACTGGTGAGAAAGAGCCAAAACCAATTTACTCAGTTCTCTAAACAGCTACACTATTCACGCCTTATTGGTGTTTTCTTGATATAATCAGGTTTCCAGATTGTATCTGGGATTTTCTGAGATACTGGGAAATGGGTCCCAAAAAATCCTGGAAATATTCAGCAGTAACTGGGAATACCGGGTGCCAGCATTTAAGGTTCCCAGGACTCCCCCCCCCCCGTCTATTTCTTCCCAGGGCATGGTATCAGTTTGTCATGCTGATTTGGCTTGATTCTGTCCTTTTAAATTGGTTTTGTTGGTCTTGCAACATTGTAT
This sequence comes from Gekko japonicus, assembly GCF_001447785.1. Lineage (NCBI taxonomy): Eukaryota > Metazoa > Chordata > Lepidosauria > Squamata > Gekkonidae > Gekko > Gekko japonicus. The sequence goes on from NW_015160840.1 coordinate 1,427,421, forward strand.
TCTTTGCACAAGTTGCTTCCTGTGGACTTTGCAGTTGATTCTTAGGTGTAACATTGCCTTTGATTCTTGGGTTTTACATTGGCTCAGTTTCTCTGAGTTTATGTTTCTTGGACTTGCAACTATTCCATTTGGCTTGGATGAGTCTCTGGTTTGACACTGGGTTGGATTTTTGGCTTGTACCTTTGTTGTATTAGGTTTGCAGCACTGTCCTGTGCTTTTGCCAGGATTCCTTGGTTCTGCATTGTTTTTTGGGGCATGTTGGTTCTGTCTGTTTTGAGAGCCTATTTGGCCAGGGTTGCTTTGCTTGCTCTTGTGACTTTGGCTATTTTTTGCCCTGGATAAATAATAATAATAATAATATACTTTATTGTCATTGTACATAGTACGATGAAATTAAAGGTGCAATCATTCGGTGATCTACAACCATACTCATACACTCACACAACCATTCACAACCATCCCATAACTCCCTTAAGGTTCACATTGCAACTTAAACCACCAATGTCACCCAAATTCCAATTTCATACAGCATTTAAAGCAATAGTAGCTCTCAAATAAAAACTATTTTTAATCTGTTTGTCCTTGTTTTAATTGTCCTATATCTTCTACCCGAAGGCAGCAGTTCAAACAGGGAGTGTTCAGGGTGTGACAATTCCTGCAGAATGTTCTTTGCTTTTTTCAAGCATCGAGAACTATACAATTCCTCCAGGAATGGGAGAGGGCAGCCATGGAATTCCACCACCACCCCAAGCAAACAATGGAGGATGGCTAGGGGCACCTTGTTCAGGGGACCACAGAATTGGACCTCTTAGTCCAATTCACTTGAAATTTGGGGATTAAATAAAGGAGGACCAGCAGGTCTTCTGAAATTCTGGTGCAATTTGTTAAAAAACAAACAAACAGCCCCTCCAGCCCTCTGGAAATATTTCTCATAGAGAATAACGGAGCCAAATAATATTGAAATCCCCCACTAACCCCAAAACCCCAGATCCCAATACCAAACTGGAATCTGAGAACTGGATAACCAGTAGGGTTGCCAGGTCTTACTTGGCTGCCAGTGGGGGACTCCAGCCTGGGTTTCTGGATCTACTGGTATGCACACTGCAATGACATCACCCAGAAGTGACCTCATCATGCCGGGCACATTGTGCAGAGGACACTATAGCATCTGGCCAAAAACTCTATGGTCACCATAGAGCTTTTAGCTAAATGCTAGAGCATCACCTGCATGAAGTGCCCAGTGCAATGACGTCACCTCCAGGTGATGTCATCATGCTAGGCATGTCAGGCCCATTACAGCTCTTCGGGGGTGGGGCTCCCCTGCTGGCCAGCTGGCCACTGGCAGATTGGGGCCCCCGAAAGTGGGGGGAAACCCACCATCATTGGTGGATGGCAACCCTAATAACCAGGAATATTTTTTCAGCTCCATGATATCCTGATCCAAAAAAATTATGTTTTAAAAAATGTACATCCCTACTCACAGATATAGAGCTGCGGTGGCTCAAGTGGTTAAGATGCTGAACTGCAGGCTGTGGAAGGTCAGTAGTACAGCAGTTCAAGACCCAAGTTGCCGCATGATGGAGTGAGCTCCCGTCTCTAGTTCCAGCTCCTGCCAACCTAGCAGTTCGAAAGCAGGAATTTGCAAGTAGATAAATAGGTACCACTTCGGTGTGAAGGTAACAGCATTCCGTGCGCCTTGGTGTTTAGTCATGCCAGCCACATGACCATGGAAAATGTCTTTGGACAGCGCTGGCTCTTCGGCTTTGAAACACAGATGAGCACCGCAACCCTATAGTCGGACTCGACTGGCTTTTGAGCAAGGGAACCTTTACCTTTTACTCACAGATATGTAAAGTGCTGGCTGAAATCCATTCTTCTTTACGTTTTACATGTGAACAGGATGAGCACCAGCTATATATGCAGTTTATCTGGATTCCGACCTTTTCTAACCTCAAAATACAAAAAAGAGGGAAAGGGTATTTAATTGTCCCAGATCTGTTGCAAATCTTTTGTTATCCTTAAATTGAGCACTTTACAGGGGAGAAAAGTATGCCTAGTAAATAATTTTTAAAATGGAGGGCCTTCCAATATGGAGCTTGTGTAGAACTTAGAGTGAGGAGTATTGTGGCCCCTTAAAGACTAGTAGATTTGTTGCTGCATGTGCTTTCATGGATGGGAAACTACTTTATTAGGTGCATGAAATATGACCTCAGTTGGCAGCAATAAATGCAAACATTTTGCATGGAGGGAAAAATAGCGCAGTGGGGTCAAAGGGCAATGAAATGCAAGATGAGAATCGCCTTTTATTGCTCTTGTGAATTGTCACTGTGCTTATGTTGTATGCAACTGGATTTTGCATGGAAGACTATCCATGAAATTAGCTGAAAGCCAAGAAAACTTTGGTCAGAATCTGTAATCCTTCAAGGTGTCTCAAGACTCTTTGTATTTTTTGTTTTCTAACTAAGTAACCTCCTGGAACAGTTCATGTGTGAGCCCACAGTCCACAGTCTTTTCTTTCAAAGATGTAATGAGATCTGAGGCCCTATTAGTGAGGTCATATTGAAAAATGCAAACAGAGAGAGGGAGACACACAGAGAGACACAGAGACACACATACACACAACTGTTACATTAAATCCTGTCCTTGCAAATGTTGGAACGTGTATATCTTTTTATTGGACATGTTTCTGCCTGGTCAGAGCACTATGTTCCAGCAAGGGAAGTTATCGTTTCTGCCTTCACTGAAAAAAATCCCAAAAGAAATCTATAACAGTGTCTGACATCTGTCACCTATTGACCACCAGAAAGCCACTGCCTGTATTGCCAGCAGCAGTGCCATCTGGATCTTTCCAATGAACCTGCAAGAAATGTCTACATTCAGTTTCTAAATGTGGATTTCTGGGTGACAATAATTGATGACAGAAAGTTGGGGTGCGGAGGAGGTGAATATTATTTCAGCAAAAAATAGGGTGTGGGGATTAGACCAATCTCCCCACGAAACAAATCCAACTGGCCTGTAGTCAGTATGGAACTTGTGATGGCAAGAAGGAATAGCACTGCACCCCCTGCCAGACTCACCATATCTATGCTTTCCAGCCATCTCTTGGCAATCCCCAGACTCTTTGGGGTGGGGCAGGGTGATATTGTGGTTCACAAAACCATGACCACTTTCTCTGGAAATCTGCATTCAGTTGGGTAAATCTTTCCTTTTCATCTTTGCCTTTCGCTTTTCTTCTTTCGCCAGCTATTTGTAAAGCCTCTTCAAACAGCCACTTTGCTGTCTTGCATTTCTTTTGCTTTAGGGTGGTGCTGATTACTGCCTCCTGTACAATGTCCATAGTTCTTCAGGCACTCTGTCTATCAAATCTAGTCCCTTAAACCTATTCTTCACCTTCACTGTATATTCTTAAGGGATGTGATCTAAGTCAAACCTGAATGGCCTAGTGGTTTCCCCAACTTTCTTCAGTTTAAGCCTGAATTTTGCAGGATACAGAGACTTAATAAGATGGATGTTGCACTTTTAAAAAACCAAGTAAGACGCCTGGAAGACAAAATTAGATTTTGCCTATCCATACATTATGAGGAATATCCATGGTCAGATCTCCCAATGGTATGTTCTTTACTTAAAAGCAGCTGCCAGGGTCTGTAAATTAGATCAGATCAGAATATAAATGATGCAGAAAGGGTTGTTTAACCCTTTCCCTCACTTGATCTAATAAACAAGCTTCTGTGGGAGGAGGGAATTGGAATAGATAAATATCCTCTCACCCATAAGAACATAAGAACATAAGAGACGCCAATGTTGGATCAGGCCAAAGGCCCATCCAATCCAACACTCTGTGACACAGTGGCCAAAAATACCAGGTGCTAGACCCTTAGTTTTCCTTAGTGACAATTTCTATCAATGACAACTACCTGTGACAGTTCAGAATGGAATCTCTGTATTCAGAGGAATTCTTGGGATCATCAGATCTAGCCAGAGGCAATGGGATTCTATCTGTAGGGGAGGGGTTTCACTCATCAACTTGGGAGCAGGCCCATAGCCAGGATTTTGTAATTTGAGGGGCCTTTAAATAAGTCAGGGGGCACTGATGTCACAAAATAAGATACAAATTTTAAAAATTCACTTTTGTGGTATTCGCACTCTGCCTGCTTATGCGGGAAAGCAAGCCATGCTTGGGGAAGGGGCAGTGGTGGGGAGTCCTCTGGGTGGCCCAGAAAATGGGGGGGCTGGGGGCTGGATGGAAGTTGTGGGGCCTGGGCAGGAAGTCAGGGGGGCAGGTCCCGAGCCCCAAAAAATGGGGGGGGGGCTGGGGGCTGGATGGAAGTTGTGGGGCCTGGGCAGGAAGTCAGGGGGGCAGGTCCCGAGATGCCCCACTATAGCTACGGGCGTGCTTGGGAGACTCACCAGATCTTGAGTATGAGTATCTTCTAGCAGAGATGTAAGATCTAGGTTCAGTCCCCACCATCTCCAGATAAAAGGGTCAGGTAGTAGATGGTTTGAAAGACATCTGCCTCAGACCCTGGAGAGATGTTGCCAGTCTGAGTAGACAATACTGACTTTGATGGGCCAAGGGTCTGATTCAGTATAAAGTAGCTTCTTCTGTGTATCGTGTTCTCCTTCTCAGTTATCCTGGTGTAGCAGGCTGGCCACTGTTTGGACATAACTGCTGTGTATGTTTGCTGCCTTTTACATTTTTTTTGTTCTAACCTTAAGAGCCATAGCTTGCTAGTAACATTATCAATTAACCAGAAAACAAGCCTGCAATTACAGTTGATCAGGTAGCCCTGATAACCAAGTGAGTAAAAAAGTAATAGCATGAGAGAAACAAATATTTTTTAAAAAATCTAAATCCAGAGTTTAAAAAAAAATATTAGGGTGTGACTTTATCTGAGAAAAAGTCTGTCATGAGATGAAAGAGTAAAGCAACCATCTTTAAATGATATGAATGGGAAAATAATGGGCATGTCTGTAACTTGAAAGACCATAAATAGAATCATGTGCCGAGAAAAACATAGAAGAGTAATAAACTACAGCTGAACATTTAGAAGTGCAAATGGTATAGAATTTCATTGAACAACAATGGCAGTAGATTATTTCCATCAGATGGCAATAAGACCCAAGGCACAGTTGAGGAATTAGCAAAGGAATAAACAAAGAGCAACAAGCAAAATCGTATCTCTTGAAATGACATCTAGGGAAATTATCTGGCATACACAGAGCCCAAAATAATTTTTCTAATCATCCTCCCACAGTGTTAACTGGGAACATCTTACAAAGGCTGGCTGTGAAATAATAGTCAATTTAAAACTAGCATTTCATGAAATGTATTGATTTGACTTATAGCCTGCTTGCCCCATCCCAGCGTATCAGGGATCAGTCATAAAACTGCAGTTATGTTCTGTCTTTGAGCATCAAAACCAAGCTTGACTAAAAATGTCTTACATCTCTACTAGGAGATGCTCCTTCTCAAGATCTGTCGAGTCTCCAAGAAAACAGGAATTCTAGAAATGATGACCAGCCACCAAGAATGCCTCTCTGCAAGTTCCAATAGTTATTAATGCTGATCTCATTAATGTTTACATTACATAGTCTAATGAAGGAAGAAGGAAGGTGATAGGACATGTGTCTAGAATGGCAAATGAGTTTTTATCTCACTAGTGGAAGTGAGACAGAGATAAGGTTGTCCTGATGAATATGCTAAATACACAATAATGTAGGGCTAGCCACACTATGCTCTATCTGCAGTTTAAAAACTCAGCAGAGTGTATCTTGCTCTGTTCGTTGAGCATCTTTAGAACTGGTGGTTTCTTCCCCACATATAAAGGCAGCAGTGATTTCCCCCATATATACATATTTAAGGGCTTATTCACACATTATGAAGTCCTTGTAGCTGTCTTGATGACTTTGGGTCATACATGCCCTGGAAGTTCCATACTTCACAAGTGCATTAGGGGTGGCTGAGGAGAGCACATTTCAGCCTTCCCTCACACTGTTTTCCCAGCTTGAAATGGCCTCAGGAAGCTGCTACTTGCCCCACTGAGAAATGTATGCCATCTCTGTATGTTTATTTCTAGGGATGGGCACAAACCATCTGACAAAGTAAAGTTCATCATGAATTTTGGCTGGTTCGTGATTCACAAAGTGATGTTCGCAAATGAAGAACCACCACTAACTTCCATAAATTTTGGTGCAGTTCATGAAGAGCAGAAATGTGGCGAAAAGCTGCAGGGAGCAGAAAGCAGGGGTTTAAACTTGAAATGGCTCAAAAACCCCTACGAACTGGGTTGGTTCGCAAACCAACCTCCTGGTTAGTATGGTTCGTGGTTCAGCAAAAATGCAGTTTGTGCCCATCCCTATCTGTTTCTCCAGTGTGGGAAATAGCAAGTCCCCAGAACCAATGCTCCCTCTAAGCTGTGGAGTGTACTTTGTGAGCTACTGGCATTAAAGCTGTGAGCGAGCGATTTGGCCACTGCATAAAGTAGTTTGCTCTGGAGTAATCCTTCCTGAGCTAATACAAAAAAAATGTGTGAGGCAGAGGCTAAAAAACTGTGAGCTAGCTCACACTAACTCAGCTTAGAGGGCACACTGCCCAGGATCTATTCAGGTAGAGTTGCCAACTCTGAGTTGGGAAATTCCTGGAAATATGGGGGTGGAACCTGGGGAGTGCAGGATTTGGGAAGGAAAGGAACCTCAGCAGGTTATGACACCATAGAATCCACCCTCCAAAGCTGCCATTTTCGCCAGGGGAACTGATTTCTGCCACCTGAAGATCACCTGCAATTCTGGGAGACCTCTGGGCCCCAGCTGGAGGACAGCAAACCTAGTTTCAAGTCAGGTATGGGGGAAGGAGGCTGAAGCCACATCTCCTTCCACACTATATTACCAATGCAAATGGGGCCTAGCTATGAATTCCTGGAAAGCATGGAAATCCCAGAGCACACCTGATCCAAAATTCTTGCAGAGTTTGAAACATGTGAATTGACCCTAAGATGCAAATAGTATGGCCAGCAGGGGGGAAAG
>NW_015160840.1:1434494-1465166 GCF_001447785.1 Gekko japonicus
GAAAGAGTGCTCACTCACTCTTTGCCTGTACTGTGGTCTAAAATGTAGTACAGGGTAAAGTGAAAGTAGCTTTGTGTTCAGAATACACTGCCGACACAGTGGGGCAAGATGAATAACTTCTGTTGTGAATTAAAAGCCTTACATTGGCAGAATCTGCATTTGTCTTTCCCACCAGTGTCCCAGCCTTTTGACTCCGTCTTCAAAAAAGCTGTCTACATTTGGTGTCGTTTTCACACCTCAACAGTACTAGTATACTTTTGTACATCCACATATGTTTTATCATCCTTTCTGGGCAGCTCCACTGTCATTGCACCTCCACACTGCTTTAAAAGAATCTTCTCCAAACAACATTCAAACAAGCATAGAGAAAGACTGCGTCACAGCAGCAAGAAAATGACTTAAAAATGCAAATGCAGATTCCGCCTATATGGACCAACATTAGGGCCTCAGTTCTGCTTAATTTGTCATTAGTTAGAGGAATAAATGAGACACCTCAATTAATCTTCTTAAATTTTATTTGCATATCCCTTGGTTGTCATGTGAATTATTGGAACAGCAGGTCTGGATTCAGTTATGCATACTTCAGTCCCATTATTTAAATGTTGTAGGTAACTTGGCATAGAGTTACAGCTAATGAAAACAAAGCTGAGTATGTTTCCTTGTCTACATTTTCCTCATATGCACTGTACAGGCCAGCTTTTGTCCAGATCTAAAAGACCTGAAATACAAGGAAGAGATTTCTTTCTTTTATTAACAATAAGCTCCTTTGATCAGAGCCATACAATAGCCGTACACTAAAATCACAGTTCAAATATCAATAGCAATTACAGAGTGATTGGTACATTATTAAAATTGTGAGATTGTCACATTAATCCTTAGCAGGAGAGTGTCTCAAAGATATTATAATAGACAAGAATCTGGCCAGAGATCACTTAATTGCAGGACTAGCATCAGACAACAAAAAGGAAACTACCTGAGGTTCAATGGCAAGTTGGTAGGAAGGGATTTCGTGCTAGTTTCATTTCTCTTTAGAGAGTTAATCACATCGAGACATGTACACATGAAGATGTCAGAGATCAGATTTCAAAAATGCTATGCATATGCTTTACTCTGACCTACAAACCCTTCCTAACTCAATGTACAATCTGCATTCTTCTGAACTAGGGAACAGGAATGGAAAGATCATAGATATTCATGCTTGCTGAAGTGTCCTTGGCATGCCCAGTCACGTGCTGTCATCTCACTGAGAGAGCCAGTTTTGTGTAGTGGTAAAGAGCAAGGACTCTAATCTGGGAGAATCAGGTTTGATTTCCCACTCCTCCACATGCAACTGCTGGTGTGACCTTGGGTCAGTCACAAGTTCTCTCAGAGCTGTTCTCTCAAGAGCAGTCCTCGAAAGAGCTCTCTCACAGGGTGTCTGTTGGCGACGGGAAGAGAAAGGTGATTGTAAGCCACTCTGAGACTTCACGTGAAGGGCGGGGTATAAACCCAGTCTCTTCTCTCTCTTCTCTTCTTCTTCATCTCACTGTCCTAGTATCTTAAAACAGATTGTTTACCATTTCAGCATCGTGTGGTGAAAATCAGAAAAGTTTCATGACTTGTAGCTTGAGGTGATGCTGAAGGGTGATCAGGGGTTGTTTCATAGAAAAAGAGCTAGGGGAACTCATTAGCATAACTCATTAGCATATGCCACACCCCCTGACATCACCGAAAGTGTGTCATAAGGCCACACCCCCTGACATCACCGGAAGTATGTCATAAGGCCACACACCCCGCCCCCAACGGTCCCGGCCGCCGCCGCCGGCCTTGCAGCTCCACTGCCGAGCCCCATGAGGGCCCCGGCAGTGGACCTGCAAGGCCGGTGGGAGTGCAAGGAAGCCCCGCGAAGGCCCTCCCTGGCCCCAGGCAGGCAGGGGTGGGGAGAGGCAGGGAGGAAGCAACTTACCCTCCCTCTTCTCCTGCCTCCTCCTGGCTGAATGAGGGCCGGAAGCGAGGCAGCCGGAAGCAGGGGGTGGGGCTTTATCATGTGCCTCACCCCCCCGTACCTCACCTGGGGGAACTGCGATCCCCCGCGATCCCCCCCGAAATGACCTCTGAGGGTGATACTGAAAGCAACTTCAAGAGCTGATTGGCTAGCAGAGGATGGAGGTTAATAGAACACTTCACGGTGAGGATGGAAAGCCAAGGTGCATTTTCAGTTCTCTTGCATAACTACTGTACATGAGCACTGCTTGGTGCCCTCAAATGCTGTACACCCAGCCTTTTAAGGGAGCTGACTTCCATTCAAACACATTACCGCAAGCCAGTAAGATATTCATTTTACTTTCAGACTTTGCACCCTCTTGGTTAAGTGTATTAGCCAGATTTTATTTCCAAATCTGTCCTGAGTCCAGCTGGCTTGTATAATACACATCACTTTCCACAGTTAATGAAAGAATGGTCTGGCCAGTATCTCATGAAGCCTCTTGCTTTTTTGGGTAGGATACAAGTTCTAAGTTGGAAGGGTGGAGGCAGATATTCAGACAAAGCATTTGAAAAGTTAGCCGACACACTTTAAGGCATCACACTCGCCTTGTAGCAAAACTATCACAAAGCAATTTTGTGATTCCCTAGTGACAGGATGATTTCGCACTATACCTTAAATACTGGTTCAAACCTGTCCCCGAACTTACATTCAAAACGTGGGTCTCCCAGACCCTACTCTGAAGCTCTAACTGCTATTTCACACTGGCTTTCATATGGTGGGCTGCTGTTGAACAGTAGCAACCAGCTAGGCCTAGTTGAGTCATGCAAGTAGGGTGGTATCAAGTCAACTCAGAGGTTGCTTCCAGGTCTAGTGATGCCAGCCCCCAGGTGGGATCTGGAGATTTCCCAGAATTACAACTGAATTCTTCCAGACGACACTGATCTATGCTCCTGGAGAAAATGGATACTTTTGAGGGTGGACTTTATGGCATAATATTCAGCTGAGGCTTCTCCCCTCCTTAAACCCTGCCCTCCTCATAGTCCACCACAAAATCTGCAGGAATTTCCCAGCCTGGAGCTGGCAATGCTAACAAGGCCTGGCCCCAATAAATTCTCCCTTAAAGGCCAAAATAGGCTTGGAAAGGCAGTAAAAGTCAGGCCCCTTCCCCCTGCCTTTTGCTAACAGAACCAAGCCTTGGGATGCTGTGGTTACTTAGCAACAACCACAGAGAAAATCTGTTAAAGTCACAGGTAATCCTTTTATCGTTTTGGGTTTCTTAAAACCAGGGGTCATTTCCTGCAGGAGCGCACAGGAGCGGAGCTCCGGCAGTAAAGATCCCAGGAGGTGGGCACATGTAACAAACCCCACCCCCTGCTCCCAGCAGTCCTCAGTCAGAGCAAGAAGCAGCCAGGTAAGTTGCAGAGCTCCCCCCAGCCCCCCGGTCCAAAACAGTCCAGTGGCACCTTTAAGACCAAGTTTTATTCAGGTACAAGCTCTCCCTCCTCTGCAAGGACAGATCTGCACGTCCCCCCCCCCCAATAGCTAGCAATCCAAAACAGTCCAGTGGAGCCTGAGCGGTGGGTGTTGCCTTCGGACACACTTCCGGTGATGTCAGGGGGTGTGGCATATGCAAATGAGTTATGCTAATGAGGTATGCTAATGAGCTCCTGCACCTCTTTTTCTACAAAATGACCCCTGCTTAAAACATACCCAATGCTTTGTTGTTGTTGTTGTTGTTGTTAATATTTCAAGAGTTTTCCCTCGGATGACCGTGGCCCCGCCCCTAGCGTGCCCGGCGTGGTCGTGTCACTTCTGGGTGATGCACACGTCGGGGTGGGGCTCCCCCCGGGGCCCGATCCGTCGGCGGCGGGGAACGGGCCTCTGGGGCGGGGGTTTCCCTGCCCCCCGGGGGGACTTGGCAAGCCTAATATATATGTTACAAAACAGTTCTAAACACATCAGAGAAAACCAGACTTGTTGGGGAAACTGTGTGTATCTGTTCAAGTCTGATGTCCAAAGTGGGTGGGTCTATTGTGTTAAAAGTTTCCAGTGTTCCCAGCACAGCACTCACCAATGCGTGCTTGGTGCTCCCTTCCTTCTTCTCCAAAGAATCTCTTCCACAAACCAAAGAGCCAATGCTGGCATTCCTTTACCACATTGGAGCAGGAGGTGCTTCAGAAGAGGCCAGAAGGTATTCTCTTTGAGTCTTCAGGGGGCACCCATTCATAAATAGCTGCCTCCATCACTGGATGACCTTTAGTGTGGAACCACCCAACATTTTGTGATAAGAACATAAGAGAACATAAGAGACGCCAATGTTGGATCAGGCCAAAGGCCCATCCAGTCCAACACTCTGTGTCACACAGTGGCCAGAAATACCAGGTGCCATCAGGAGGTCCACCAGTGGGGCCAGGACATTAGAAGCCCTCCCACTGTTGACCCCCCCCCAAGCACCAAGAAGACAGAGCATCACTTGCCCCAGAGCCCCTATCTATACCTTGTGGCTAATAGCCACTGATGGACCTCTGCTCCATATGCTTATCTAATTCCCTTTTGAAGCCATCCATGCTTGTAGCCACCACCACTTCCTGTGATAGGCCCCAACTCCCTTAGCAACCTTTTTGTAATTGGCTGCACACTCCCTCATGACAGCCATTATGTAGTGTCACCACTAACAGTTCTCAGAATTTCAGCAGTGCCCACAGATCAACGAGGATGAAAACCCCTGTGTTTGAGATGTGTATAGGTTAGGGAAGATGGATCGCAGCTTGGGGGTGCTCCTGGACCAATCCTCCTGTTGGTTAAACAGGTGGCAGCAGTGGCCAGGGGTGGTGAGCCAGCTGTGGCATTTCCAGGACAGAAAAGATCTTATCACTGTGGTGCAACATGCCCTGGTAACATCTAGATTAAACTACTGCACTGTGCTCTACATGGGGCTGCCATTGAAGATTGTCCAGAAGCTACAGTCAGTACAGAACGCTGCAGCCAGAGTGCTGACTGGACTGGGCAATAGGGACCATATCATTCCAGTCTTGTTCCGCCTACACTGGCTTCCAACCCAAGGTGCTGGTGCTGACCTTTAAAGCCCTGCATGGCCTGGGACCAACATACCTTACGGACTGCCTTCTCCCATGGGAACCTACACACTCACTCCGGTTTCCCTCAGTGGCCCTGCTTCAGTTGCCCCCACCATCTGAGGCTAGACAGGGGGCAACCCCAGAAAGGGCCTCATCCATCGTAGAACCAAAGCATTGGAACTCCCTCCCCAGGGAGATTTGTCTGCCTTCCTCTATAGGTAACTTTTACCAGCAGGGGAAGACTTTTTTGTTTCATCTGGCATACCCCTGGTAACAATTACTGGCCCTCCTTCTAGTGTTGTTTGTTTACATGCTTTAATTAAATATTATATTTTTAACTGTATTTCAATCATTTAATTTTTTCTTTTTTTAGGTTTGCTGCCTTGTGGACCTTGATTGGGTGGGAAGGCGGCATAAGATGATAAATAACTAAATCCTGCTTCCTCTCCTGTCCTACCTTCCAGTGTTCCAGTGCTCTCAGCATTTTTCTTCCAGCCCTCTTTATTGCTGGGATCAGAAAGGGCTGCGAGAAAAATCCTTAAAGTGACAGGACACGGCAATATAGAGGGAGCGGGTCAGGGGTTTCCCTGAGCACTGTGGTTTTGCCAAACACATATACACTTGGAACAAAGTTAGAGTCCAGTGGCACCTTTAAGACCAAGAAAGTTTTATTCAAGGTGTGAATCTTGAAGTGCATGCACACTTTGTCAGACACTTTCGTGTGTGTGCACACGAAAGCTCACATCTTGAATAAAACTTTCTTGGTCTTAAAGGTGCCACTGGACTCTAACTTTGTTCTACTGCTTCAGACCAACATGGCTGCCCACGTTGATCTAACATACACACGTGAGAAGTGAATGATTGGACACATGCATAAATTGGACACATGCATAAATTTACAAGCATCTGCTTTGGTCCACAGCTGACAGTTTCCCATTATCACATTTTATATGGTGAATGCTGACATTGGTATTTACCTGCAAATTTGTAATAATTAATAATGATGAAGGATTGTCAGTGAAATGCCATTTCCTGTCATTAAGTTGTAGTGACTCCACTGCCTTGCATAATGCAGGTATAATGTCCCCATGACCATGCATATCCATGGCGTCTCAAGAATGCTAAATTAAGCAGAGTTTCCTCCCACAATAATCAGATGATGAATCCTGATAACATAAATTCTTCTCAGCCTTTAAATGACAATTCATAAAGCTTTGGTTGATTCAGATGGCTGGAGACCCAACATTTATTCATGTAATCTTGAAATTGTGGCAGGGCTCTCAGCCACCCAGAATTTTTCCCAGACAGTGAGGAATTCAATAGATGTTTGGAAGGAGGAAAAGCTTTTTAAACAAAAAACAAAAAACAACAACTTTGGAGGATGCCAGTCTTGAATCTTCTCACTTTTTCACATGTACATATGTCAGGGATCTACAATCACTCAATTCCCAGCAGTCACTCTAACCAAGTGGTAATTTATGGATGTGAGAAATCTGAATCACATATATGTCTCTTGCTTGGTACAGTTTCCCAAGTCACTCGAACAGTCTGTTTGTATACAGGGAACTGCCTCCTCTAATGTTACATGATGTGAATTAATCTCCCAGCCAATTTGATGTACTGGTTAGGAGCACAGACTGGAATCTGGGAGAACCGGGTTTGATTCCCCACTCCTCCACATGCAGCTGCTGGTGTTGACCTTGGGTCAGTTACAAGTTCTTTCAGAGCTGTTCTCTCAAGGGCATTTCTCAAAAGAGCTCTCTCATCGCCACTTACCTCACAGGGTGTCTGTTGTGGGGAGGGGAAGGAAAAGGAGATTGTAAGCTGCTTTGAGACTCCTTTGGGTAGTGAAGGGTAGGGTATAAATCCAATCTCCTCCCCACCCCCAGTGCCATTTTCCTGACCTCACCACTCCTCCAACAGTTATTTGCTCCACTACCTATATGTTTCCTCAATGCTTTTGGCTAACCCCAACAACAACAACCTAAACAGGGTTTGCTCATGCATGTTAATTACGAATGAAAACACACGGGAGAGCCATTCACAGAGAGCCAGTGTGTCATCTAGTTTGTCACACAAATTTGTTCCTGAAAAATGTCCACAGGCTGTTCTAAAAGGTTACAGCCTGGTTCATCAACTGAGGCTGAGATGCAGGGGACCCCCCCCCTTTTTTTGCCAGAAAGTCACAGCCAACTTATGGTGACCCCATAGGGTCTTTGAGGCAAGAGATGTTCAGAGGTGGTTCACCATTGCCTGGCTCTGTGTAGCAACCTTAGACTTACTTCCTTAGTGGTCTCCCATCCAAGTAGTAACCAGGGCTGACCCTGCTTAGCTTCTGAGATCTGGTGCAATTGGGCTTGCCTGGGCTATTTGGGTCAGCATAGGGGACCCATGACACTTGCATTGAAAGAACTGTTGGCAACCAGATAGCATCTAGATACAATTCCAAGTTCTGGTTCTTTAAATCCCTAAGCACTTCAACTTGGCCATCTTTGATATGATATCCCACTCCATATGATACCGCAGCTATTAGAAGCTAGGCTGATGCCTTAAGGAACAAGTTCTCTCAATGGCAGTGCTCATCTTCTAGAATGCCAGTCTAATTAAGCTGGCTAAGCCATTTTGTGGGAGGGAAGGTGAGATGGTATAGCCTGATCTTGGAAGCTAAGCAGGGCTGGTACTTGGATGCAAGACCACGGAGGAAGGCTCTCCAAAGGAAAGCAATGGCAAACCACCCCTGCTTCTTGAAAATCCCTTGCTGGGGACCCCGTAACTTGGCTGCAAATTGATGACACTTTACACACACACACACACACACACAAACACACACACACGCGTCATTTTACTGCCGGTTTCTGCTCTTAGAATAAAGACATTTCTACTTCAAAATGCATGTGGGAGAATTTAATGCGTTGGGGGAAGGGCTAGTTATGTTGCTAGCTCTCTGATATTATTGTTGTTTTTGTTACAGTGGAGTTAACATGCTTCTAATTCCATTCAAGTCAGTGGGCCTTGAAGGGTGCAGCTCCGCTTTAGGATAGCGCTGTCAATTAGTTTTATGTTTGAACTGTTAAATATTAATATTTTCTCTTTGATTATCTGCCTTAAGGTTTGGATGTGCGGGGAGCTATTTAAAATGATGGGGGGGGGGAATCATTATTGTGCATCAGATCACATACGCAGGTTTCAGGCTTTTATGAGAATGTTAATGGAACATTACAATTGCTGCAGCAGATAATAAGGTTTTGGAACACAGCAACAATGTTTCCGGTTCCTATCATCCAAGCATTCATGCAGATGTAACCAGACAATACTTGCATCTGTGTTTATCCCATCCTCCTTCTGAGGAGCTCAGGTTAGCATATGTGGTTCTCCCTGTCCCATTTTGTCCTCACAATAAACCCATGTCAAGCAGGTTAAGTTGAAAGAATGTGACTGGCTCAAGGTTACCAGGAAAGATTCATACTTGAATGGGGATTTGAACTCACAAGACTGTAGGATAACATTCTAACCACTACACTACACTGGTCATAGAACCTGACTCAAACTGTGATCATTGTAGTACAATTTTGAAGAATCTACAAAAAGCAGAGGAGCACTCTATCAAGAACATGAGAATATAATAAGAGCCCTCCTAGATCAGACCCATGGCCAATCTAGTCCTGTCTCACACACTGGCCAACCAATTCCTCTGGAGGTCAACAACAGGGCATATTTGTTGGCCCTCCTGGTGTTGTCTCCTGGCTCTGGGATTCAGAGGTTTAGTGCCCCTGAATGTGGAGGTTCCCCTCAGTCACCATGGCTATTAGCCACTGATGGACCTATCCTCTATGAATCTATCTAATCCCCTTTTAAAGTTGTTTATTCCTGTGGCCATCGCTACATCCGCTGACAGCGAATTCCACATTTTAATCACTCTCTGTGTAAGGAGATATTTCCTTTTGCCCATCCTGAATCTACTGCCCATCAGTTTCATTGGATGCCCACAGGTTCCAGTATTTTGGGAGACAGAGAAAAATCTCTCTTTGTCAACTCTCTCCACCCCATGCATAATTTTAAAAACCTGTATTATGTTCCTCATTAAACATCTCTTTTCTATACCGACAAGCCCCAGACTATTCAGCCTGGGGCTTGTCTTTTTGTAGGGAAGGTGCTCCAACTCCCTTATCATCTTGGTCTCCCTCCTCTGTACTTTTCCCAGCTCTGTGATGTCTTTTTTGAGATATGGTGGTGACCAGAACTGTACACAGTATTCCAAATGAGGCTGCACCACAGATTTATAAAAGTAAAGATTTCCCTTGCTTGTAGGGTTGCCAAGGCAAAATTCCGCCAGAGCGGGGGACTTCCTGCTGGCAGCTGGAGCGCACGCATGCGCCGCACTCACGTCACCCAGAAGTGACGTGATGACGCCGGGCACGCTGGGGGCGGGGCCACAACCATCCGAGGGAAACCATAGAGTTTTCCCTCTGATGACCATGGCCCCACCCGCAGCATGCCTGGCGTCGTCACGTCACTTCCGGGTGACGCGCACGTCAGGGGGGGGTTCCCCCCAGGGCCCGATCTGCTGGCGCTGGGGAATGGGCCTCTGGGGCGGGGGTTTCCTCGCCCCCCCGGGGGGACTTGGTAAGCCTACTCTGCATCCAAGCTCTGATGAGAGAGGACTGGTGTGGGAGGGGAGTATGATCCTGTGAAGATCTTCATGAGCCAGAAAACAGAAGTGGGGGGGGGGAGAGGACAAGACTAAATGCCGAGGCTCATGGAATACTGTTACCTTCCCGCCGAAGCAGTACCTATTTATCTACTTAAAATTTCTAGGTTGGCAGGAGCTGGGGCCAGAAATGGGAGCTCACTCCATCACGTGGCACTAGGGTCTCGAACTGCCGAACTACAGACCTTCTAGTCTGCAGCTCAGTGTCTTAACAGGCATTATAAAATTGTTCGTTTTCTTTTCAATACTTTTTCACTGCTGCAGCGCACTGGGTTTGACACTTTCATTGAAATATCTAAGCATTGGCTGTCATTCCAAACTGGTGTTTCCCACTCCTTTTTCTCGGATGAATAAAACATCTGGCAGAAGCTATTCTGTACAAACTAGTTTTGGTTCCAGGAAAAGAAATACTTGTCTGCATGGTCCACCCTCTGATTTGATTATATAACAGAATTCTCCCTGATACACTTTCCCCCCCAACAATACCCAAATTCTGACATATGGTAGTTGTAGGCCTTGTAGTTATTTTCCTAAAAAAAACAACACACTTTTAAAAACCCAGTCTAACTATTTATGGTTTACCCACTGTGCCATTTTTATATTACTAATAATACTGTGTGTCTGGTACATTTATATTTATTTTACGAGTCATGCTGAAAGAACTGTGCTGTTTCCTGAGCTAAGAATGGATGTGATGCTGCTGCTTTGTATTAAACAAATGACCCTGACTTACAGCTTGTCATTTTCCCTTGCTTTAATGGCTTCCTTTCAATGACTGGAAGCCCTTTCGGCCTAATTATACTCTCATTTGCCGCAACTTGTGAACCTTTACTGGAGCATCTCCAAGAGCAGTCTTGAATTTGCATAATCTGTGATTTGATTACATAGCAACATCCTCAAAGAAACTTATTTCGCTGGGGCTGTATATAATTTGCTATATTGTTGTCAATTCCCTATAGTACTTGAATTCATTATGCACACTTTAGAGTACTGCTAATATGCAGCTAACCTGCAAGGTAAGAATATAAGAAGAACCCTGTTATATCACACCACTTATCAATTTTTTCTAGCATGCTTTTTCTCACAGTGACTGTCCTGAGGCCCCTGAAGACCCGTAACAGGGGCACAAAGGCCAAAGTAACTTGCATTCAGTGGCATACTGCTTCGGAACATGGATATCCAGTTCAGCCATCATGGTGAACAGCAGGCCCAGAGCCAGGATTTTGTAATTCAGGGGGCCTTTAAATAAGCCAGGGGGCACTGATGTCACAAAATAAAAAATAAAAATTTAAAAACCCTCACTTTTGCAATGTTTGCACTCTGCCTTCCTATGTGGGGAGGCAAGCCACGCTTTGGGAAGGAGCGGTAGTGGGGAGTCCTCCGGGCAGCCCAGAGAGTCAGGAGTCCTCTGGATGGCCCAGAGAGCCAGGGGCCTGAGGGCTGGATGGAAGTCCGGGGGCCTTGGCAGGAAGTCAGGGGGGCAGGCCCCGAAATGCCCCACTGTAGCTACAGGCCTGGTGAACAGCCACTGCTAGATGAATGCACCATGAATTTGTTTAATCTGCTTTTAATACTATCTAAACTAGTGCCCAGCAAAATGTCTCATGGCTACAAGCAGGGCTATTTTTGGGCAGGAACGCACAGGAACGGAGTTCCGGCTGGCTCCCAAGTTGGCCACACCCAGCAGGAAGTCATTAGCATAATAGGCCACACCCAACAGCAGAAACTCATTAGAATTGGCTACATTAGGGGTGTGTGGCCTAACATGCAAAGGAGTTCCTGCTACAAAAAAAAGCCCTGGTTTTTGACAACAAACAAGGTAAACAGAATAAGAAGCAAACAATGGGTGTGGCTGGATGACCACACTTCTGGTAACATGGGAATGCGGCTTAATATGCTAATGAGTGGTGCTGTCAGGGGGAGTGGCTAATGAGTTTCTGCTGCTGGGTGTGACCTATTATGCTAATGAGTTCCTGCTGGACTTTTTCTACAACAAAAGCCCTGGCTACAAGGTCCACAAGTTAATTATGGATTGTGTGAAGATAACTATTGTTGTGAGGTAGATTATTCCCTGACCTGGATAGCCCAGATAGCCCGATCTCATCAGATTTCAGAAGCTAAGTAGGGTGGGAGACCACCAATGGATACCAGGGTCGCTATGCAGAGCCAGGCATTGGCAAACTACGTTTGAATGTCTCTTGCCTTGAAAACCCAACAGGAGTCACCATAAGTTGGTTGTGACTTGATAGCAAAAAAGAAAAGAAAAAGATTGTTTGCACTTTGCATATAAGGCTGCTGAATGGTGACATGTCCAATACCATGCCTAAGGCCTCCCTTATCCAAGTTTAGGAAGCACTTCATAGCAACACATTACATGAAGAAGAAGAGTAGGTTTTTATACCCTGCTTTTATATCCTGCTTTTCTCTCCCTTAAGGTGTCCCAAAGTAGCTTACAATCGCCTTCCCTTCCTCTTCCCACAACTGCCACTTTATGAGGAAGGTGAGGTTGAGAGAGTTTTGAGAGAACTGTAACTGGCCTAAGGTCACGCAGCAGGCTTCAGGTGGAGGAGTGGGGAAGCAAATCCGGCACTCCCGATTAGAGTGTGCTGCTTTTAATCACTACACCACAATGGAAGAAAACGCATGTGTGCTACCAATGGTATACTCTGCAGATATCCCAAATGAGACCTAGCTACCTGTCAAATATTCTATCAAATTCATATATGTAAGTGAAAAAAATCCTGTGAAGTCAAATGTGGGCACACAAACTTTTAAAAGAAGGCATTTTTCACAAGTGAGGGGATTACTGTAAAAAAAGTTAAAGGGAGGTGTGATGGACAGAAGGCTATCCCGCCCCTGAAGGGGAAAGCAGCCATTCACTTGAGCCCATGGGAGTGCTACTCCAGCATCCAATCACATTTGAGAAGGGTGTGTGTGTGGAATGTTGGAGGGAAAGTGTTAGGGGAGTTTGTTAAAACCCTGCACAACGCTACCCTTCAATGAGATCAATCTGGGAGAGAAAAGACTTACTCAAGGGTTTTGCTGACAGAGCGTACAATTTTATTAAGAATGATCATTGTTGATGCTAGCTCATCTGAGTACTCAAGACTCACAAACAACCTGGCATCCTGAACAGAAACACAGAGAAGTTGAGTTCTGCCTCAGGGAGAGAGCAAGGAGAGCTTGGGTCTGGCTCAGGAAAGAGCAGATAGAGTGAAGGGTAGCTCTGCTTGGTAATGTGGCAGGGTGGTTTGGCTCTACTTCTGGCAGAGAATAGGTTGTTAGGCCTGTCCCTGGCAATGAGCAGACCTTGTGCCATTTAGTCTGACTCTTGGGAAAGGGCAGGCTGGTGTGGGTGGAATCCTGTGTCTATGTTAGGATCCAACCTAGTGGCTAATCGGCAAGAGCCTGTTTATGCTTGGAAGTATTAATAAAGAAAATTGAAACTACTCTCTACATTAATGTGCCTTGGCCAGGTTTCTTATTTGTCTATCTGGAGTCCTGTACTGCTCATATGTTCATGGAAACCAATCTGTAAATAAACAACTCTTCTTTGTGGTTAATATACAGTTCCTGCCTCAGTGACCTCCATATTCTACTGGTACGCCACAAATCTTACCTCACAGCAGTGAACCTAAAGTCTAGACACTTTCTACCTTTAAAACACCTAGTAACTAACGGGAAGATTTATAGTTTAAAATAAACTTGGGGTGCAGTCACATGTGCCAGAAAAAATGGGGGGGAGGCTATTTCCTCCAAAGGAATTTGACCCGCAGTTGCACGATCACACCTCCCTTTGAAGCTGCGGGTGCAGTCCATCAGACACAACTGCAGGTGAGTCTTTTTGTGTGTGCCTTTCCCCCCCCCCATGCGCTTAAATGAGGGATCAATTAATCGCACCTCTGCACTGAAGGCTCCCTATGGAGTTGGCAATGATGCACATACTGGGAAGGGGGGGGAACAATGGCACGGAGTCGGGATAGCCTGATCAGACCATCCCGACGCCATGAGAGTGCGCTGGAATGATCAGACACAGGAAAATCCATCCGTGGCCCGTTGCAACCCGTTTACTACCAGATTTCCCCCAGTGTCTTTTAACTCCACTTCTGTGGCGGAGCAGAACAGGTTGCCAACGGCTGCGGGGCACTTCCCAGATGTTGTTGTCTGATTGCGCCCTTTAAATCCACCCGGCATTCACATCTATGTTGGGTCTAATTGTGCATATGATCGCAGCCCTGGTTCCTCCAAAATCACAGGAGGATGTGTGGGTCCCCTCAGTTGATAGAAACGGTCTGCCATAGAAGGGTCAAGAGGGCAACAGTTCTTTAGGACACTTGGAAGTTGTAATAATGATAACTGAATCTCGGATAGGATGTATACAACACAGGGAAAGTTCAAGCAAATGTAAAAGGATGTCAGGATGGTTAGCAGGCAGAGGTTTTAAAAAAACTGAAGACAAAAGGCTTCCTTTAGAAAGTAGAAATTTTGCCCAAATGAGGGGAAGACAATAGAATCAGTTCTGGCAAAACGAATGGGTCAACGTGAACATATAATCTGAGGAATGTTTGCTAAATCATTAAAAAAACCCATTTCAAATATAAATATATTAGAGGTAAGAATCCATCTCAGGAGATGTTGAGACCACTGGAAGACAAAGACAAGAGGACTGAAGGGGAATAGGGGGATTTCAGAGAATCTGAATGAATTCTTTGTGTTCTTCTCTGCTGCCGAAGTTGAAATACTAATTAATAAATTCATAAGTTTACAAGTCATGAGATCCAGATGGTATCCACCTGGAAGTTTTAAAAGAATTTAGATATGAAACTGCTAATCCCCTAACAAAAATATGCAAGTTGTCACTAAAACTGGCTTCTTTACTGGAAGACTGGAATGCAGCCAATGTAATGTCTACTTTCCAAAGAGATCGGAAATGTAGCTGAACATCTATTCTCAGTAAATTGGCAGAAAACGTTATTAAAAATAGAATAATAAAACAAATAGAACATTGATTTCCAACATGGCACCTATAGGCACTATGATGCCCACAGATACATTTCTTGGTGTCTATTTGCATTTCCTCTAAGCAACAAGGCAGTCTAGGCTCCACGTCACTGGAGTAGAAAATGACTGGAAATATAACACTTTGGTCTTCAAGGAGTACCCATTCGAAGTCCCTCAGCAAAGACATATGACAGTTGTAAGATAAATGTGACAGTCATAAGATAAAAGGAGGTCCTCTCATGGATGTGGTTAACTGGTAAGTGGTTAAAGAATGGACTGTACTCAGTATTGGACAGGAAAGTGTTCCCAAGAGTCTGAAACTGGTGTTGTTTAAGCTATTCATTAAAGATGAGCCAGGAAAACAGATATAAGGTAGCCAAGTCTGTGGAGGATACCGAATTAGTCAGGCTCATGATAATCCAGACAGACTGCAAAGTTCTGAAAGGTTCTTCACAGACATATAAATTGGCATAAAAATCACAAGTTTCAGGGTGCATTGGGTCGAAGAAATCATAACCACACATACTTCGATGGGGTCTGAACTGATGGTGATCAGGGACCAAGAAAGTTGTTTTGCATCATAGTGGACAGCTCAATGAAAATGTCAACTTACCACGCAGCTGAAGTGAAAAAGATCAGTGCAAGTGATTATTAGGAAAGGGCCTGAAAATAAAACTGCCAGCATCTTTACGCATTTACAGAAATACATGTTATAGCTACATTTGGACTATTATGTACAGCTGTGCTTTCTCCAGGTCATAAAGAGTATCATAGAATAGTTGAAAAAGGATGACCAATGTGAAATATCTCCCCTATGAGGAAAGGCTAAATAATTTAAGGCTTTTCAGGGTTTGCTTGTATGTTTGTTTGGTTTTTTTGGTTTAAGGAAGGCAATGATTGATATGTCCACAATAATTCACCATAGGTTTTCTAGAATTCAGAATCATCCAATGAAATTCACTGACAATAGGTTCAGGAAAGTACAATGCACAATTAATGTATGGAATTCACTGCTGTAAGAGGTAGGCATGGCCACTGATTTGAATTAAAAGGGAATAAGAAAAGCTAGTGAGGATCAATCTATGGTCTAGGACTTATATGTCTAAAACATCATCTCCTCGTGTACATTTGTTGGGATTCCTGAGGGCATCAGGTTGTGGGAGCAGGAGGATGGGATGGAATTTTGGACAGATCCAGCAGGCCGTTATGTTCGTATTTGTACATGCCCATGGTTTTATATTCATCATTAAGAATGTAAAAATTACAATGTGTGAAACAGCTTTAAGATTGCCAAGGAATAAATGGCATGGGGATGGCACCCTCAGGAATATCGCAAGGGAGTTTTATATGAAAATACTGTAAACCTACATTTAGCTGTGAGAACTAGAGAAGCCATAAGACCTATCAGAGAACAGTGGATACTCTATGAAACCTTCCGTCTTTTATCTAATTAAGTTTAGCTTCGTGCAGCGAAATGAGCAGCCACTGGGACAGACGATTCATGAGTATCACAGAACAGTCTGGCTGCATTCCAGATGGCAAGTGCAGTCCCTATTGTATCCAGCCTAGATTTTCAGCCTGTTCGCTGTACTGTTGCTCTGGTTGCACCATTCCCTGCAATTTTCTCAGCCACAACAGAACAGAACATTTGTAGAATGAAACACATACTTTTTGAACTGGGACTGGGACTGTTTCCCCATATTTCCCGAAAGGAAATGTATTAATATATTCTGAGGTAAAGTGTTTGTTTCTTCATGGTCATTATCTCTGATCTGATATTTATAGTAGGCAGTGAAGAAAATTTAATCAATGTTTTAAACAAATAAATTCAAATAGTCTTAGAACTCTCTCTTAGTTAAGCAGTAATTCTATCTTTTCATTTCTATCCACCCAGAAAGTGTTTTTTCAAATGTTGTCTTTCAGGACATAAAGGTTTCTACATCTCATCTATCCATTACGTGTTTCTGGAACAAAATTCTCAGCATAAATCCCATTATTGACAACTCTTTTTAATTTATGTTTATTCAGCTTCACACACACACCCCAAAAAAACACTAGGCTCCCTAAATGGATACAAATATCAGTCATCACTATATCTAATTCTGTGGCCCCATGACTGGATACTTAAATCCAGAGACTGGAGCCATGAAGAGTCGACAGAACTTTTTACAAACCTGAGAAAAGCCGCAGGTTTGCAGAAAAAATTGAAATCTTAAAAGATACATTGGGGGGTTTAACCCCCCCAATAATAGAAGCAGTTCCTGTTCCTTTAAGAAAGTAGATCTCAGTGGTCATTGTGGGGGTTGCTAGGCAACCACAACAATACCACCAGCCTTCAAACTAGGGTTGCCAGCTCTGGGTTGAGAAATACCTGGAGATTTTGGGGGTGGAACCTGAGGAGGGGAGAGATTTCAGTGGGGTGTAATGCCATAGAGTTCACCTTCCAAAGTGGTTATTTTCTCCAGGGGAACTGATTTCTGCCACCTGGAGATCAATTGTAATTCCTCATTCTGTTTTTCCTCCTGCAATTTATGGATATCCCCAAAATACAAGCATAACCCATAAGGCAGATTAATTAGGCAATAATTAAATCATACTAATTAGCAATAAAACCATTTGGATGGATAATTTGAATTAGATATATTCCAACTCAGGAGCCCGCATTCTTCCTTTTTTGCTGATTGCTAGAATTCTACTGTGCCAATGGGGGTGGAATTAACAAAAAAATCCATTTCAAAACTAGCATCTGTTCTATATCAAACACCTCCTCTGGGAGGATTGGTTTTTGGTGGGTTTTTTTGAGAAACTGACAAAGTCATTTTTTATTGTGGCCCTGAAGCTCTTGGCTGAGCTCTATCTGAATCACAAATCTTCAAAACACTTGGGTGAAATGAGCCGGAATAGAAGTGAACCTAATTTAGGGCTAATCTCAGGCATTTTGGTACCAGGTCTCAGTTCCTACCTCTCTTCTACTGAGGCTTTAACTGACTTTGTTTTTTCTCCTCCTATAATTTCTGTTAAAATCTGATCAACTAGTTGAGCTTCTTCTATTTTATTATTGTTGCATCTAGATATCGTGCTAGCATTTTGGTACAACAATCATTCACAACTAAATTATTCTTGTCTACATGGGATAATCCCATTGAGAATAGTTGCTATAGCAAATTGATAGCACAGTATCCAACTGTGTGTGAATACTGCATATAGTATTTGATATCAGAACTATTCCAAAATGTTGACTGAATTTGTGTTGTAACTGAAACCATATTGCAACCATCAAGAATTCACTTGACATGCAAGTCACACTTCACAAGTTACAGAAGATCCCGTTTCTTCATTGGGTCAAAAATTATGCAGGATAGATGTACAATTCTGAAATTATGTATGCTTTTATCATGACCGCAGTTACATAGCTATGAGTTACTTTATAATTTATTTCCCATTTCTCTTTAGGTTTCTGTTTTTAAGAGACAATGTAACCACAAGGGAATTTAAGTGCTCTGCTTCATGAATTCAACTAATTATAGTCATTATTAACAGAAAAATAGGAAGTGGCTGCTGTAATACTGTCATTTGGTGCCAAAACTAAAGATATCCACAGATGGAACACAATAATA
Source organism: Gekko japonicus (assembly GCF_001447785.1). Classification (NCBI taxonomy): domain Eukaryota; kingdom Metazoa; phylum Chordata; class Lepidosauria; order Squamata; family Gekkonidae; genus Gekko; species Gekko japonicus. Next base: position 1,452,864 of record NW_015160840.1, read on the forward strand.
AGGCATGAACACATTATTAATTATATGCTTAACATTTCTATTGTACAGAGTTAACACACAATCATTACAGGTTAGCCAAATGTGAGCCCCTTTTATGATCCCATCCACCAAGCAAACAAAGGAATAATTTCTTTGTTTGGTCATTGTGTGATTGATATGCTGAATAATTCATTCTTTTGAGTCTAGGTGCAGTTTTAAAGGTGGGAATGTGGAAATGAGAGGTGGTGGTTAAAAAGAAACACAGATCCCTATTCACACAATCAACATATATCACTTTAATACCCATTACAGTTTTACCTAAAGAATTCCTCAAATTGTAGTTGAACACCTCAAAAAACTTTTGTCAATGACCCAACAGCAATAGAAAAGAGCAAGAGTCCAGTAGCACCTTAAAGACTAACAAAATTTGTGGCAGGATATGAACTTTCCTGAGTCACTGCCCACATCTTCAGATACAGCTAAAATGATCTTGCCTGAAAAGAACAAGGCCTAACTCACCCGAGTGCCTTATTTTTTGTGAATGCACTTGGCTATGAGAAACCAAAAACACCCTTTAGCACTGGGTTTATTTGGGAAGGTGGTGGGTCAAATCACATGTGGATATTCCTCAAATAAGTGCTCCTTTGAGAATGAACAGACTCCCCCTGCCTTTCCCCCGTGTAGGTTTGCAATCAAGGTGATCACAGCAGTTTCAGTCCTGAAACTGGTCAGAAGTTAAATAATAGGCTTCATCTAGGATCATTAGAGTTACATAGTCACGATCTGCTTGAACGACTTGTTCCAAAAGGGCCTATTACTGGTCAGCTGATTGTTGTTAAAAATGATTAGGTCCACACAGGACTTATTCAGGAGTGGCCCCTGCTTCAGCACCACCTGAACTATTCTATTCCTTGAGGATACTTTAACCAGGTACTGAACCCGTCATTTCTCCCACCCATCCCCCCACCCAAAGAGACTTGATCTAATAAACCAAAATAGACTTTGGTCACCTGTTGCATCTTTTTGACAAAAATAAAATTTGTATCTGAAGCCTAAGTAGAACCCAGATAAATAATGTGCCGTGCCTTCTATATAAGTTTAATCAGAAATGCCTCTGTGTTCAGTTAGCTTGATGCCCAGATAAGTGTGCATAGTAGTACAACCTCAGTGAGCAAATGTACATAGTCTCAAGGCAATGGCTGTGCCTGCCATTTAGATGATTTGCATCTCTTGCACTTGGACAGCACATTTGCTCTGTGTTGCATGTCATTTGTGTCCCTTTCACAATGTAGTCATGGAAAGACCAGGTACTAAAAAACCCCCTAAACTTATATCAGCAGCATAACAGCACTCCAAATTAACTTGGTCTTCCTGTTCTGTTCCTCCATGATACTTTGGCAATGATGAAAGACTGCCAGACAACTTTCCATTATTGTAAGAAAAGACTCTGGCAAGACGCCATCTCTGTGGGTTGAAAGTTATGAGCAAGGAAGACAAGCTCAGTCTGTACATATAAATGCTGTCCTGCAGAAAGGTTTCCAACTAGATGCAGATGGCAGGACAAAGAGAGGGGAAGATTAAAGGCAGTTGTCAGGAAACTTTCCTCCAAGTAGCAAATTGCAGAAGCCGTGCTTGCAAAGCAGAAGCATTGGTTTTATTCTCAAGAAGAATTTTGTGAGAAGATCAAAAGCAAGAGGATGCCAAGAAAGAGGTGTATGTTAAGTAAAATAATGTACTGGTTACTATGGATTAAGCAAATCGGATAGCCCGACTTAACCTGAATTTGTCAGAGTTTGGGAGCTAAGAGGGGTTAGCCACAGTTAGTACTTGGAAGGGAGACCACAAAGGAAGACTGCATTGCTATGTGAAGGAAGGCAGTGGCAAACCACCTCTGCTCCTTTCTTGTCTGGAATGCCCTGGCATTGGGGATGCCATAGTTGTTTGAGCCTCAATGGCACATTCTTCTAATATGGATTAAGTATATTTTGAGTTACCATGACTTCTCTGAAGCTTCTCTTTACCTCTGGAAACCTGAAGAATGCATCACCAACAAGAGGAAGGAGCGTATAGCTGGAACACACTGAAGACAAATGCTCAAGGCATCAGCTTAGGTATGCCAAACATAGCAATGGCGACTCAACGTACTTGGCCAAAAGAAAAAATTCTTTTTTAAAATTTATTTTCATTTTCCATTTCACAAAAAATATGTACATATATCCATTTAATACTTATACATTACTTATTATAACATTTTCCTTTCTCATTTATCATCCATTATCTATTACTAGCAAGTTCTCAAATCTACTGTATCTTCTTCAGCTTCAGCCATTTGTGAATTACTTCCCATCTGCCCCAAAAAAGTCCCCAAAGAAATAATTCTGACATTTACCATAAAGATGTTTTGCAACTGATTCACTTCCTTGCCAAGGCAATACAAGTTTGGAATCTGGGATATATGCTGGAGTGGATCATACAATCCTGTAAACTTCCAGTTCACATTCTGAATGAATACAGAGGACCAGCTTACCACATGATAGGGCTTTCTACCAGGTGGTTTCTCGGTTGCCTGTATTACTACAAATTGTTGTCCTCCCCTCCCCACTCTGACTGGGCAGCCTCTTAGCAGCATGTTTGAATTAAAGAATTATAATTTTCTGCATGTGATAGAGAAGTTATTTGGCTTTTGCCCAGGCTACAGATTTATTGTAACTCAGCAGGAGCCCCCTTATAAAACCCTTTGGAAACAGCACTTGACACAAAGTAAAGTTGAAACAAAAAGGTTGATTTTATTGAACAGGCACAGTTGAATCAGGAATAGGGCAGAGGACGAGAAGTTGAGGTAATTGTTGTTAATTATACAAATTAGAATGTTTTGAACAGGCAACAGAGTATAATTGAAGCTTATATTCTTAGAGACTCAGTTCTTAACTGTGAGAAGTTTTTCACTTTTGAGAAGTCTAAGACGATTTCCCTTTTCACACAAACTAGGGGTCCCTTCTGAGTTGGACCCTCTGAACAACTGGGTAAGAAATATCCTCCTCTTTCTAGGAGTGATAATCCTTTTCTGTTTGGCTAGACTGGCAGTTTCCAACCTCCTGTCCAGTCCCTTCTGTCGAACCTAAACCCCAGTTCTGGAGACTGTGAATAAATGGAATTCAGCTAGGGCTGACACTTAGACTTTAAGTTCTGATTTTTGAACTTTTCCTCAGTTGTGTTGGTATACAGTAAGGGCATGGAGTTCTGTCCCTTCACTTCTCAAGTGACCTGTCTGTTTCCCTCAGACTGACTCACATACTCCTCCTGACTGGTAACTGCCAAGCCAAAGTCCAAACAAAGACTGACTCACTCTGACAAGACTGACTAGACTTTAGAAAGCTCTCCTCAGCTGGCACTGACCATCAGAAAGAAGAGGGTGCACACAGGCAGCAGCCTGTCAATCAAACTGCTTTACAGTGAGGCATTAACCCCTAATCTGCCAGCTCTCTGCTTTTTATGCACTAAGCATCCTGGTTTTGGGAGGTCAGTTTGTCACACACACCCTCACCCAGTTGGTCCAGGGGGTTGGTCCGGGTTGCCACCAGTATGCTGATGACACCCAGCTCTATCTGTTGTTGGACAGGGCTGAACTTGGACAGGGCTCTGGAGGCCATGGCTGGGTGACTACAGCAGAGTCAATTGAAACTAAACCCAGTGAAGATGGAGGTCCTGTACCTAAGCTGGGGGGGGGGTAGAGTTGGTAATCAGGCTCCGTGCCTTGGATGGGGCACTGTTGGTGCTGGCCCAGAAGGTGAGGAGCTGAGGGGTGATCCTGGATGCCTCACTTTCTATGGAGGCCCAGGTCACCACAGTAGCCAGGTCAGCCTTTTATCATGTCCGGCAGATCAGGCATCTGGTTCCCTATCTCTCCCCCCAGGACTTGACTACAGTGACCCATGCAATGGTCACACTTCCAGGCTTGATTACTGTAACTTCCTTTATATGGACTTACCCTTAGAACTGATCCAGAGACTCCAGCTAGTGCAAAATGCAGCGGTACACCTGCTGACTGTGACGTCTGTGCAGGTGTGCATCCACCCAGTGCTACGCCAATTGCGCTGACTACCGATTGAGTACTGGATCTGTTTTAAGCTATTGGTTTGTTGTTGTTCGAGTCCGACTCTTCGCGACCCCATGGACCAGATCCCGCCAGGCCCTCCTGTCTTCCGCTGTCCTCTAAAGCTATTGGTATTGACCTTTAAAGACCTATGCAGCCTGGAATTGACATATCTGAGGGACCTCCTCTCCCCATATGTGCCCCAGAGAGCCTTGCACTCAACAGACCATCATTTAATTGTATTTATTGTATTTGATATGTTATTACCCACCCTGAGCCTGCTTGCAAGGAGGGCAGGCTATAAATATAAATAAATAAGAAAATACTGGTTGCCCAATGGCCCAAAGGATGTTCACTTAGCCTCGACCAGGGCCAGGACTGTTTCTACCCTCAGCCCAGCCTGGTGGAACATGCTCCCGTTTGCGGTCAGGGCCCTGAAGGACCTGTTACAGTTCCACAGGACTGGTAAAATGGAGCTGTTCTGCCAGGCCTTTGGTTGAGGTGGTGGGCAATGAATTATTAGGCCTCCCTTGCTGAAGCTCTCCAACTGCATACAGCCCATATGAATAAGATCCCCACTGTCCTTTGGTTTATGGCCTAGTAGCCTCCAGCCATTTGGGACTGCTGTATTTTCCTAATTTACTCTGTCACCCACTTTTAACTGTTTTAATTATTTATTATTATAACAGTTTTAATGGTTTTTGTAATATTATTGTTGTGACTGCCCTGAGCCTGCTTGTGGGGAGGGCAGGATATAAATGGAAATAAATCAATAAATAAATAAGTTTTAAATGAAATGTAATATTATTAGACTTATATGACGCTCCATTCCCTGCTAGACAGGACTCATTCTGGTTCCAGTTTAATGTATTTATTTATTTCATTCTGGTTTAATTTGTTTATTTCCTTCATTATACCCCCAGTGGGATCCCAAAGCAGCTTACATCCTCCTCCTCTCCTCCATATTATCTTCCCAACAATGCTGGAAGGTGGGTTAGACTGAGAGAGAATGACTTGCCCAGAGTCACCCAGCAAGTTCTGATGGCAGTGTGGGGATTCAAACCTGGGTCTCTCAGACTCCATTTGACACTGTGGCCACTGCACTACACTGGCTCTTAAATAATAATGGTTCAAGATAATCAAGAGATTTTAGCTTTGGGTTCAGTTCCAGATCATGGATGACTAATCTGGTACTAACTCCCCTCCAAGTATTAATATCTGTAAACCAAAAGCCATAAGTAGTGACAGCACTGAATGAAAGGGTTCATCACACTCACATATTCACTCTGTAGTGATTAAGTATCTGGGGGTGGACCAACAGTGAAAACAGGATATGACAAAAACAATCTTTACTGCAACATTAAAAACTGAGGCACACATTTCCCACATGGTAAACTGTAATCATCTATTATCTGAGCCATAAGAGAACTCTGAGACTGTGTTTTTGTGATGCCTGCCCTTTCCTTCCTCCATAACCACTGGAAACGAAGTACGTTCTGATGGGAAAAGGAGTCAGGTTATTAATTTAAAAGAGTTTCATTGCCTCCAGGGCCGGCCCGAGGTTTTTTTGGGCCCTAGGTTGGGCTACCTTCTGGCGCCCCCACCGCATGCACCCAATTATGGAGTTGCCAACCTCCAGGCAGAGCCTGGAGAGAAGGAAGTCCAACTTCTCTCCCCGGCTCCCCCACCCCGCTGGCCTCCCTGCTGCCCGGACTCACCTTCTGCTGCCATCCTCTGGAGCATGGTAGCTGGCCTCCCTGGCTCTGGTGCCCAGAAAGAATGCCACGGCTGCCCCAAGCAGGGCAGTCGCCCGCGCACCAGCCCCAACAGCTTGAAACCTCCCAGGGCCCCCGCTGGCTTACGCAGCTCTCCCTCTGGCCCACCTCAGCTGCATCCCCTCCCCGTGCAGAGCTCCGCCGGGCAGCGCTCCAACCTCACCAGCCGGCTGCTTTCTTTTTTTTGCGGGCAGAGGGGCGGCGGGAAGAGGCAGAAGGGTGGAGGGATTTCATCATGGCGAGACAGAGGAAGGAAGTAGTCGATGATGCCATGCTCCAGAGCAATTCTCAGCAAATCCGGACAATCTAGCTTGCTCCCACAAAGCCTCCTCAGCACGGTTCCTGAATTTCAGGGTGGCTTTACCTCCAAGGAAAGGAGAGGTCTGTGTTGGGAGGCGGGGTGTGCGTGTGCCTGCGCCTCCCAGTCCCACTGATTTTAGGGAAGGGGGGGATATATGTGCTCTTAAGCAAGAAATCCGCTTGGATTCAAGCTTTCCCTTGGCTTCTCTTTGCTGCTTAGTAAAAAGTCTGCCCGAGAAAAGAAGCGGAATGGTGGCCGCGTGTGTGGTCCTCTCCACCAGCTGTAACCCGATACTGGCTGCCACCTTAAATCACCACATTTGTGAGTCGTCCTAGTTAGGATCGGGCTGCAGGGCGAAAGCATGTGCTAAGCTGCTGCTTCTCTGATGTGTAGAAAGTAAAGCATTCCCATTTTCCTGTTTTGCGGATCGCACCAGTGGGGATTTCTGAGCGGGGGGGTGTCATGCCTGCCCCTGATCCGGCACCTGGGAGCTCTGAAACGGAGGACTCCGTGCCTTTAACATCATCAGAGGCACGAGAGTCCTTGCCAAACCTAAGTGCCGGAGAGGATGAATACCAAACCCCAGGACAGCTTGCACCTGAAGCCGATCAGGCAGTGCCTGGCCCCAGCAGTATGCCACCCGATTCTTCGCCACCTGTCGACCGGATGAGGAATCAGAGACGCTGGGACTTGGCAACCAGACACAAGGAGGCACGCTTGTGCAGTCAGAGAACAATGAGCCTGGAGTTCTAACAGAATCAAGGACTTTGCAAGGCAGTGCTAATGAGTTAACGACCCAGCACGCTATTTGAACAGGTCACTGACTGCTGGCAAACTAGTCCTTTGGACCAGAAGCTCTGCACCTCTGACGTTGTTCCTGAGATCCCGCACTGACTGACTTCCCGGTTCCTGAATCCAGTCTGCGTTTTGACGACTCTCTGGCTCTTGATCCTCGGCTCTGCATCCTGACATTCGACACTCGCTTCTCTGGACTCTGACCCTTGGTAACACTCTGACTACAGCTTGACTTTGTGTATTGGGACGTTGGCTCTGCTTGTTTTTGTTCTTTCTGGCTTTGACTCACGGACTGAGCTGTAACCTCTCCCTCTCTGCCCGGCCCCCTGGCTCTGTCGTGACAGGGGGGCATGTTTCTGGATACAATAGATGTTCTTTCTGCTTCTCTTCAGAGTCCTCATGCTTATTAGGAACGTTTCAGAAGCAATCTATAAACACAACTGTTCTGAAGTAGCCAGCGCTGCCATTGCCACTGCCCCGCGTTCTCCTCCTTCCTCGATCCCTCCTCTCACCTCGCCGCCTCAGGAGCAGAGCCCGGGCGGGGAGGCGGGGCTGGAGCGCAGCCCCAGATGAGAGCAACCCGCCAATCGCTGGCCAGGCTGCTTCGGGGGGGCATCTGCGTGGGGAGGAGCGAGGAAAGGTGCAACCCACCTTCGTCGGCCCCTTTCGCACCCCACACACCACGTGGCTGGGAGTGGCAATGGTGTGCAGGCTTTTGGCTGGGGGAGGTGCAGTTCGGAGCCCCATCCAGGGCCAGCCACCCCATCCAGGGCCCGGCGCTCTAGGCAAATGCCTAGTTCGCCTAGTGGGTGAGCCGGCCCTGATTGCCTCTGAGGTGCCACTGGACTCAAATCTAACTATTCTACTGTAGAGCATCATGGCTACCCTCTGAACACATGAAACTACCTTGTACTGAATCAGACCATTGGTTCATCTAGGTCAATATTGTCTGCTCCAACTGGCAGTGGATCTCCAAGATCTCAGGCATAGATCTTTCATATCACCTACTGCCAGATCTTTTTAACTGGAGTTACCAGGGATTGAACCTGAGACCTTTTGCATGCCAAGCAGATGCTCTACCACTGATCCACAGCCCCTAAAACTATCTTTATACTATAGCAGAGGTTAGAGGAGAGTTTTACAGATACCATGGACTGCCAAAAATACAAATAAGTGGGTTCTAGATCAAATCAACCTGGAACTCTCCCTAGAAGCTAAAATGACTAGACTGAGGCTCTTGTACTTTGGTCAAATTATGAGAAGACAGGACCCACTAAAGAAGAAAACAATGCTAGGAAAAATTGAAGGCAGCAGGAAAAGAAGAAAACCCAACACAAGATGGTTTGACTAAATCGAGGAAGCCATGGCCCTCAGTTTTCAAGACCTGAGCAAGACCGTTAACAGTAGGGCGTTTGGAGGTCATTAATTCATGGGGTTGCCATAAGTAAGAGGAGACTTGAGGGCACTTAACACACACATATACACTAGCACCATTTACTCTTATGCCGATATTATATAGCAAAACCCATACAATAAACAGCAGTGATTCATTAGCCACACATGCCTTAGCCACAGATGTAAGTTATTATATCTTGGCAAAAGTGTCAGCTCCCTCAAATATGTGCTGATGTGGGCTCATGCAGGAGATTTTTTTCCCCAAAAGAGAGTCTGGAGCACATGCATCTCATATGCTGAGTTTACACTCATGTGGGTTCAGCCAAGAAAACAGGTTTCTATAAAATATTATACATCCACTTGTTTTATTGAAATCCCTGTATTTTACATTTTCTGTAAAGCCACCTGGCAGCAAAGTAGAGTAATAATATATTACAAGTAAAACTATATTACAAATAATATATTTACTGTTAAATTTTGGTTTTTCTTCTTGGGGTGGTGGTGGTTCTGTCTTGATCTCAGCATTTTGTGTGTTCTATCAACACGGGAATCATACAACCAGACGGGACTTAAAGTTCATTCATTCCCATCAGTGAACTGTAAAAGAATTCAAACAGTTTAAATAATCCTTGGAATTCCCAGCCTAGAAGCCTCATAGAGGTATGTCTACTTGAGACACATCAACTTACCCAAAATATGCAACTAAGGGTCAAAGAACGCAAGATGCAGAAGGCCTATGAAGATAATCTCACACAGGGTTTTGAGGATGGGGGATCTGGCTATGGCACTGGCAGGCACTGTATTTCCCCCTCTTTAGAACAAGTCTATCTAATACATTTTATCCCATTCTTCCTTCCAGGACCTTGAGGAGGCATGCTCTCTGTTTCCCATTTTATCTTCCCAACAATCCTATTAGGTAGGTGAGGCTGAGAGAAAGTGTCTGCCTCAAGGTAACCCAACGCACCATGGCACTGTGTGCAGAAAAGGGCAACTAGCATGATCAAAGTCTTGGAACACTTTCCCTATGAAGAAAGGTTAAAGCGCTTGGGGCTCTTTAGCTTGGAGAAATGATGACTGAGGGGTGCCATGATAGAGGTTTACAAGATTATGCATGGGATAGAGCAGGTAGAGAAAGAAGTACTTTCCTCCCTTACTCACAATACAAGAACTTGTGGGCACTCAATGAAATTGATGAGCAGTCAGGTTAGAATGGATAAAAGGAAGGTTTTGAGGATGGGGGGATTTGGCTATGGCACTGGCAGGCACTGTATTTTCCCCTCTTTGGAACACGTCTATCTAATACATTTTTATCCCATTCTTCCTTCCAGGACCTTGAGGAGGCACGCTCTCTGTTTCCCATTTTATCTTCCCAACAATCCTATTAGGTAGCTGAGGCTGCGAGAAAGTGTCTGCCTCAAGGTAACCCAACGCACCATGGCATTGTGTGCAGAAAAGGGCAACTAGCATGATCAAAGTCTTGGAACACTTTCCCTATGAAGAAATGTTAAAGCGCTTGGGGCTCTTTAGCTTGAAGAAATGATGACTGAGGGGTGCCATGATAGAGGTTTACAAGATTATGCATGGGATAGAGCAGGTAGAGAAAGAAGTACTTTCCTCCCTTACTCACAATACAAGAACTTGTGGGCACTCAATGAAATTGATGAGCAGTCAGGTTAGAATGGATAAAAGGAAGTACTTCTTCACCCAAAGAGTGATTCACACATGGAATTCACTGCCACAGGAGGTAGTGGTGGCTACAAGCATGGACAGCTTCAAGAGAGAATTGGATAAACATATGGAGCACAGGTCCATCAGTGGCTATTAGCCACAAGGTACAGATAGGAACTTTTGGTCTGGGGCAAGTGATGCTGTGTATTCTTGGTGCTTGGGGGGGGCAACAGTGGGAGGGCTTCTAGTGTCCTGGCCCCACTGCTGGACCCCCTGATGGCACCTGGTATTTTTGGCCACTGTGTTGGACTGGATGGGCCATTGGCCTGATCCAACATTGGCTTCTCTTATGTTCTTATGTGGATTTGTACCCATGTCTCCTGGGGTACATCCATTTCACCCCACTGGCTCTCAAAGAGCAGCTTCAAGGAAGCAGGAAAATCAAGGCACAGAGATAATCCCATTGTGCCATGGTCCCAGTCTGAATTATGCCATCCTTAGTGTTGTCTTTTACCTTTTAAGTAAAACATGGATCTGGATCTTGGATCTGGCATATCACATGCAGCGTGGCTGAGTGCCTCAAGGCTGGGTGGAGATGTGAGTATGACATCACTCTGGTGTAATATGCTAGAAGCCAAATCAACAAGGTGAGAAGTAAAAGATATCAGAACTACACCAAACACATCCAGATGACTGGAGTACCAATTTTATAATGAACCCAAAAACAACTGAGTCCCATTTTTCCCATTCTTGAGAACCTGGAAATGCAGAACCTGAAACACCTGTATACAATTTAGTTTCCTGGTTTTCATTTGTGTAAAAAAAGAGGTTTGACATCTGTTGACAATAATCTGTTCGGCACTTTTATCCTGGACGTTCATTTACCTTGGTGTCAGCAATGCCCTTTCTCCCCTGCCCCCAATGTACAAACGCATGTCTTAGAAACACTGGAATTTTTGGCATTCAAACAGCCCATTTCCTGCCTTTGTTGTGCTTAATACTCATGAAATGTTGAACAGCTTCCAGAAATAATCGACTCTGATATAACAGAGCAGGGTGTTGGCCTTCTAAGAATGTTTCTTAAATAACAGATTTCAGAGGTGATGACAAGCACCTGCCTAAAACTGACCCTACATGATATCTGAATAGCAGCTGCTTTTTATATATATATACAAAAAAGCTTTGGTTCATCAATCCATCTTCAGCAAAATGTCAGTGAACACATGGACATCTGAAGTGGCTTTAGACCAAGCCAGACGATGGGTCCTTCTACCTCAATATTGTCTCCTGTCAGTCTGGCAACTGCTCTCTACAACTCCTTCTATCTGAAACCCTTTAACTGAGGATTTTGCTGTGTTCCAGTATTTAAAGATGGGCCAAAATAGTTTGCTACATTTAATGCATTATATTGCCTAAACTGATCACATATAAGGCCAGGAAAGGACTCATGGTCCGCATGTGAATGCTTGGCTAAAAGAACTATGGACCGTTTCACACAGTATACAGCAACGGGCTGGATTTGCCACTATAAATGCTCTTAGGAAGTCTCCATGATCAAATAGACATAAAGGTAGTGAGAAAGGTAGAAAAGTACCTCTTTCTTTTCCCTACCTGCTCTATCCCATGCATAATCTTATAAACCTCGATCATGTCACCCCTCAGTCGTCGTTTCTCCAAGCTAAAGAGCCCTAAGCGCTTTAACCTTTCCTCATAGGGAAAGTGTTCCAAACCTTTTATCATCTGAGTTGCCCCTTTCTGCACTTTTTCCAAAGCTATAATATCCTTTAGAAGGTGTGGTGACCAGAACTGCACACAGTATTCCAAATGAGGTAACACCATTGATTTATATAGGGGCATTATAGGGGCTGCGGTGGCTCAAGTGGTTAAGACGCTGAACTGCAGGCTGTGGAAGGTCAGTAGTTCAGCGGTTCGAGACCCGGGTGCCGCATGATGGGGTGAGCTCCCGTCTCTAGTTCCAGCTCCTGCCAACCTAGCAGTTCGAAAGCAAGAAATTGCAAGTAGATAAATAGGTACCACTTCGGTGGGAAGGTAACAGCATTCCGTGCGCCTTGGTGTTTAGTCATGCCGGCCACATGACCACGGAAACGTCTTCGGACAGCGCTGGCTCTTCGGCTTTGAAATGGAGATGAGCACCGCAACCCTAGAGTCGGACTCGACTGGCTTTCGAGCAAGGGAACCTTTACCTTTACCTTTATTATGATATTGGCTGATCTGTTTTCAATACCCTTCCTAATAATCCCCAGCATAGCATTGGCCTTTTTTAATTGCAGTCACAC
>NW_015160840.1:1466305-1484931 GCF_001447785.1 Gekko japonicus
TGCAGGCTTTTTCCTATACCTGTTTGTGCATTTCCTAACCTGCGGAATATTTTTTTTGAGCTTCTAGAATCGTAGTTTTAAATAGTTTCCAAGCTTCCCCAATGGTTTTGACCCTTTCTACTTTTCCCTTCAGTTTCCTCCCCACATGTCCCCTCATATCAGAAAAATTACCCCTTTTAAAGTTAAAAGTGGTTGTGTGAGTCTTTTTGGCCTTTGCTTTGAATCAAACGTGGAGTTATTTCGAATGCCTGGGGATCCAACAGTAGGTTCCGTGACCATCTGCTCCATAGCACAGTCATTTAGAGTGTCTAGAAACTCAATCTCTTTTTCTCGACTAGAACACATATTGACCCAATCAATGTGTGGGTAGTTAAAATCACCTATTACGACACAGTGTTTTTGTCTAGCTGCTATCTTTAATTCATTCATCATTTTATAATCCTCCTCTATCTTTTGATCTGGTGGGTGATAACAAACTCCCAGTGTTAAGTTTCCTTTGGCCCCCCTATTTCAACCCATAGAATTTCCAGAAGCGAATCCAATTCTCTTAGCCTCTCAATCTTTCTGGACTTTATACCCTCTCTGACATACAGAGCCACCCGACCTCCAATCCTTCCCCCCCAAATCCTTCTGATATAATATATAACCAGGAATCACCGTATCCCACTGATTTTCCTCATCCCACCAAGTTTCTGAAATACCCACAATGTCTATTTTTCCCTCCAACACCAAGCACTCCAACTCCCCGATTTTACCTCGGACACTTCTAGCATTTGTATAGAAACAGCTGTAATTTCCCATACAAGTTAAGCCTGCAACCTTCCTCTTGCTATCTCGAGACCTTGTCAGGCAGTCCATGTCACTAGCCATGGTCTCAGTGGACAATTTCAATCCACCTCCCTATTTCAGTCCTCTCCCTATGCTGCACATTAAGTCACTCCAAGTTAGGGTATCCAGCCCAAGACCCAAGGGGGGTAATCAGTGTTCCCTCTAAGCTGAGTTAGCCTCCGGCTCACACATTTTTGTCTTAGCTCAAGAAGGATGGCTCCAGAGCAAACTAATTTATGCAATAGCCAAATCGCTCGCTCACAACTTTAATGCCAGTAGCTCACAAAATAGAGTTTTTGCTCACAAGACTCCACAGTTTAGAAGGAGCACTGGTGTTAATTGACAGGAAATTTCCATTGGTGGGCCTAGCTGGTGACATCATGATGTGGCCAGTGAGGTGGTGATGTTACACCATAGAGTTTTGGATGAATGTTTGAGTGGTGGCCAATATGATGATGTCACTTCTGCATCGTGTCAGATATGACTTTATCATGTCACTGGCAATGCTGCTCCCACCTCCATTTCCCCCAGAATTTCCCCCACTGTTCAGATGAATGGAAGCAGGAAGAGCTGGCCGTGGGTGGGAGTTCTCCCACCAAAACAGGAAACCTCTCTAATCTAATCCTTCCCACCACCCACTCCAAGCCACTATGTAAGGATTTGTCAGCTCTGTTGTGATAGACAAATTTATCTCCAAATTTTAAGGGCATTTCGGAAGAGAAAAGATCAGCAGAAGGAGTTGGTATCAGAGGAAAAGTTAGTCACTGAGAAGCTATAGCATAGATATGAAAGATCTTGCAGAGGCCTAAATAAGGCCATTGCTAAGGTTGCCAGCTCCAAGTTGGGAAATAGCTGGAGATTTGAGGGATGAAGCCAGGGGTGGTGGCATTTGGGGAGGGTAGGGGAGGGACCTCAGCAGTGTGTAATGCCATAGAGTCCACCATCTAAAGCAGCCATTTTATTCAGGGGAATAATAGCGGGATATCTCCAGGTGCCACCTGGAGGCCGGCAGCCCTAGTCAATGCCCAGGGCAAATTACACTGTAACCACATGTAAACAAGGCCCAATAGTCATTTTAACCCTTCTGAGACTTGACCTGTTATTTGCGTTTGTAAGGTAAACACAAGGTCAGAATATTTGTGAGAGAAAGTGGCTGTGATGAGGAGAGAGAGCTTCTTGTAAATAACCGCTTACCAGAAAGTAGAAACTGGTCTCCTGGCAAGCAAGCAAGGAAGATTTTATAAAAATGGATGACAGTGTATTCTTGATGTTTCATTTTAGGCTGTTGATATGCCACAAGGAACTTCTGAACACATGAAAGCTGAGTTATGCTGAATCAGACCACTAGTCCCTCGAAGTCTGTATTGTCTACTCACACTGAGAACATAAGAGGAGCTGTGCTGGATCAGGCCAGTGGCTCACCCAGTCCAACACTCTGGGTCACACAGTGGCTAAAACCCAGGTGTCATCAGGAGGTCCACCAATGGGGCCAGAACTCCAGAAGCCCTTCCACTGTGGCCCCCGAAGCATCAAATACCTCAGCCTGAGACCCTGGAGAGCTGCCGCCGGTCTGAGTAGATAATACTGACTTTGATGGACCAAGGGTCTTATTCCATATAAGGCTGTTTCATGTGTTCATGCGTACTGCCTGATCCTTTCAACTGGAGAGGCTGGGTATTGAATCTGGGACCTTCTGCATGCCAAGCACATGCTCTACCACTGAGCCACAGCCCCTTTCCTTCTGTTGGTATGCACCGGTATGGGGATTAGGAAACATTTTTGTGGACGAATAGGTTTTGTGGTTTAATTTCCATGCTTTTCATCAGTTAATTGGTCAACACTTGCAGCTCCAGTAACAAAATGTAAGGAATATATATGGTTGAAAATATCAATGTATCAGCAATCAGGGAGAAATGTTGCAGAGCACAGCTTCCTATTAGAAACGTAAAATGTGTACGGCGAAGCACAATAAATCATGCATCACTCCACTAGTCACCCTTTATAATGTATGTTTTATTAACGCTCCAAAGTATACAGCAGCTCCAAGGGTCATCCAGAAGCAAAAAGAGCAAAATTGGCTTTGTGTAAGCTGACTGCAATTTATCCAATACCCTGTGTCCTTGTAGAATCTTTTCTGAAAGCATAAGATTCCCCCCTCCCAAGTTTCTGAAAGAATTTTTGAGTCAGTTTCCCAAGTCATTTAACTTAAATATCAGTGAAATACACTGGCAAGGATTCAAATATTTGTGCTTGGCTTAGCTAGTGAGAATGGAGGGGAGAAAGCTAATGCCGGCCAGCTTGTCTGCAGATGTGTATGTAGATGAGATTCAGAAAGTTCCCTGCAGAATAGATGGTGATGATGAAGAGTTGATCAGACCACAGGGTCAATTTGTCCCTCATCCTGTTTCCAGCAGTGGCCATCCAGATGTTTTGGGGAAGCTTAAAAGTAGGTCATGAGAGCAATGGCTCTTCTTTACTGTTCAGAAGGTGGGGCCTGTGAGGAATCTATGAGTTAGGGAGGAGAGAAATTATTTGGAAACTACTCATATGAAAACTTTCTCCTTCAGAATTCTATGAACTCTCAGGGGCTTAAACAAGTTGATTTCCCAACCCCCTAGTCAGTATTTGCCTTTAACTGGCTCTAACAGCTCTGAACATTTCTTGATTTTATTGATTGATTTACTTCATTTATAACTAGGGTTGGAGATTTGGGGGTAGAGAAGGGCAGGCTTTGGGGAGGAGAGAGACCTCAGCAGGGCATAATGCCATACACTCCACCCTCCAAAGTAGCTATTTCCCCCCAAAGAAGCTGATTTCTGAGAGAAGGGCAGGCTTTGGGGAGGAGAGATACCTCAGTGCAGGGCTCTCTCTCTCTTTTTTTAAAAAGGTGCTGGTTCTCTCAAGAGGGAAATGAACTTTTAAACATTTTTAAAAGAATTTTGTTGAAGAGGTTCTGGAAATCCGTTCTGGCACGTTCCCCCAGAAGAAAAGCCCTGCCTCAGTGGGGTATAATGCCATAAAGTCTACCCTCCAAAGCAACCATTTCCCCCCCAGGGGAAATGATCTCAGCAGTCGGGAGATCAGCTGTAATTCTGAGAATGCTCCAGGCCCTACCTGGAAGTTGGCAACCCTGTTTATACCCTGCCTTTCTTCTCCCCCCCCCAAATGAGACTCAAAGTGGTTCCTATCACCTCCATTCTATCCTGACAATGACCCTGTGAAGGAAGAAGGAGAAGAAGAGTTGGTTTTTATACCTTGCTTTTCTCTACCCTAAGGAGAGTGTGTGAGGCTGAGAGTGTGCGACTGGCCTTGGGACACACAGCAAACTTCCATTGCAGAATGAGGATTCAAACCTGAGTTTCCTAGACACTAGTCCTAGTGGGGCTCGAACCTGAGTTTCTTAGAACTATTACACCAGGGTGGCTCTCAATTCCATCCTCCTTGAAAATATTCAGTCCACAACAAGCTGTGGGGTTTTTTTGGGAGGTGGGGTCTTTTGGTCAATTTACATACATTTTATGCATACCTGAGAACTCTCCTGAGCATATAGATATTGCTGATTTGTCTTTTTGTTGTTCAGTCACACAGTCGAGTCCGACTCTTCGCGACCCCATGGCCTAGTTTGCTGCTTTTGTAGGGGCCATACGCTGAGATATCAATGCTGCCTCTGAACTAACATTCAGGTACCAAGGCTATAGCCATTAATGGATCAATTATTCAAATATTTGTCTAAGCTGTTGCTTTAAATTTATTGTATTATTTTATTAGGAATATTCACACTCCAATTGTTCATATTAGTGTTCACAAAAACATCATAACTGGATCAAATATCACAAAAGAATCCAATGCCAAAAAGAGACAAAAATAACACAATCCCTTAATGAAGTAATAATAGTCATGGAGAATGCTGGAGAACATTGATAGCACCTGAATACCAAATCAAAACTTAGACTGAACTCTACATTTTAAAAAGATTTTAGTTCAAATGATAACAAAATGAAAAATAACCCAGAAGGCTCTGTAATGCTCAGGAGGCTATTCTGCCCCTGAAGGGGAAAGCAGCCACTCACTTGAACCTATGGGAGTGCTGCTCCAGCATCCAATCACCTTTAAGAAGGGGGTGGAAGGTTGGAGGGAAGCAGACCAGAAGATGAGTTGAGTTTTGCCTCAAGGAGAGAGCAGTAAGTAGGGATGTGCATGAACCGTAAAAGTAGGGATGCAAATAAACCGCTGAACCATGAACCAACCCACAAACAGATACGTTGGTTCGCAAACTGAACCAGTTTGTATCTGTTTGTGACCCCTGCTTTCTGCTCCCTGATGCTTTTTGCGGAGAGTAGCAAGCAGGGATTAAATGGTTTTGAGCAGCAGCAAGCTGAAAGCAGGGGATTAAATGGCTCTGAGCCATTTAAATCAAACAGCTGAGTGGCAGAGAACAGAAAGCGGGGGTTTAAATGGTTCGGAGCTATTTAAATCCCTGCTTTCTGCTCCCTACCACTCAGCTGTTTTTTGTGAAGAGCAGAAAGCAGGGGTTTAAATGGCTCAGAGTCATTTAAACTCCTGCTTTCTGCTCTTAATGAATGGCTTAACATTTGTGGATGTTTGTGGCAGCTCTTCAGCTAGAGAACATCGCTCCACAAACCACACACCAGCCAAAATTCATGATGAACTTTAGTTTATGAGCTGATTATAACAGATCCCTGGTGCTTCCCCACTCCCAAGCTTCTTTAGTCTATAAGCTTTTAACTGCCCCACTTTGTCACAGGTATTAGTTTAGGCTTATGACCCAGCACCGGAACTAGAGGAAATACAGGAGCTGGCTTATTTTAAAATACCCTCATGAAATGGCACGTGAGGCAAAATTGATGTTAAAAACAGAATAAAGATTTTAATAAACAGGCAGGGAATATATAAATATGGGGATTCAAGAGATAGAGGTTGCTGAGGTAAAACTTTCAAATATATATACAGAATTGAGGTTTTTGAACATACAAGGGTATGTTGTTGTAGTTTATTATATATTTCATCTGTTACACAGAATCTTAAATACAGTTTCTTAGCGAATAGTTTTGTCTTAGTGCTTCTAGGTTATCCCTTTAAATATTATAGCTTTCCAGTAACTCTTGAGGTGTCTAAGCTCTTCCCGTTTATCACAGACCATGGTTCTCTTCCCAATCCCTTCCTACTGGCTAGAAATTCATCTTCTTGTCCCTAAAAAGCAATAACTTCTTTTCCTATTTGGCTTGTCTGGGAGTTCTCTCTAACTCCTCAAACCACCTGCCAAATTCCTCTTCTAGTACTATATATTTGTATAAAGCAGTGTTGTGGCTTTCTTGACTGAAAATCTGAATTCTCCCTCAGAGTAGTTTTAATGTATTTTTGGGGTCCTTATTTTTCTCTCTGTAGAAGTACTTTTCTGACAATTCCTTGACAGAAATCATTGACTCCCAAAGTCTCTTCCCTCAAAAGCCAAACCCTCTGGCTACTGATCCAGACAAAGACCAAAAGTGACTCACAAGGCGAATTAATCTTTTCCTACTGGATCAGCTGTTTTATTCCCTCTCTAAGCTAATGCTGGCCAATCAGAGAGCAAGTAGAGCAGCCAATCACACAAGCTCTTCTCTTCAGGGAAGATTAACTCATAACCTCCCTGACTCTCTGTCCCAAGCAGCATTTTAAAAACCTGCTTTTCTGTGCAATCCATCACACTGCTTCATGCCCATCCCTAGCAGTGAGAGCTCAGGTGTTGCTCAGAAAAAAAGGAGACAGAGTGAAGGGTAGTTCTGCTTGGTAGTGTTGCTAAGTGGTTTAGCTGTACCTCTGAGAGGGAACAGAGTACCCGATTGTTAGGTCTGTCTTTGGTCATAAGCAGACCTTGAACCACTTAGTCTGACTCTTGGGAAATTCAGTGGGATCCTTGTGGGTGGAATCCTGTGTGTGAGAGAGGATCCACCCTAGTGGGCTAGTCAGTAAAAGCCTATTTATTAAAAGCCTAGGGAAAATTCAAACTACTCTCTAAAGCCATAACTAGCTTAAATTTATGAACCTTAGTCAGGTTTCTCCTCTGTCTATCTGGAGACAGTGAACCCACAACCTATATACCTGCTACCTTTAGAGCACCTGTTAACTGAGAGGAAGTTTTTATTGTTCAAAACAAACCTAATTCCCTCAAAATCATCAGAGGCTTTACGAGTCCCCTCGGTTTGCAGAAAAGGCCTGTCACAAACAAGTCATATATTTTCTTAATTTCAGTGCTAAAAGCATGAAGGTCCTTCATACAGAATCAGATCATTGTTCCATCAAGCTCAGTATTGGCTACTCTAATTAGTAGCAGATCTCCAGGGTCTCAGACAAAAAAAATTCTTTCTCTGCTATTAGTATGCAATTGGGTACTTTTAGATTCTGTATTCCGTGGTCTTATAGATCCCACCAGTCATCATAAAATTTGACTAATTTAGGTCCCTGCCACATGGCAGGGAAAAGGACGGCTGAACTGCGGCTAATCTGAGCTGCACCAACGTTGAGACGCCGCGGCGGGATCCCACAAATCCCCTGTGCCGCGGCACGGCGCTCCCCGGCACGATCAAATGCCGGGGAGGAAGAGTCAGATGGGAGGGGGAGGCTGCCAAACTGCGCATGCTCGAGCATGCGCAGTACGGCCGGGGGCCGGGATGCGGCGGCGCAAGGACGCACCGGCCGATCCCAAGCAGCATTTTAAAAACCTGCTTTTCTGTGCAATCCATCACACTGGTTCATGCCAATCCCTAGCAATGAGAGCTTAGGCTACTCTAATTAGTAGCAGCTCTCCAAGGTCTCAGACAAAGGAAATTCTTTCTCTGCTATTAGTATGCAATTGGGTAGTTTTAGATTCTGTATTCCGTGGTCTTACAGGTCCCACCAGTCATTATAAAATTTGACTAATTTAGAGATTTTTTTTAAAAAAAGATTTCATTAGTTTTCTACATAAAAAAGAAAGAGACAATAACTACTAATTTAGAGATTCTTAAGGAGTTTGCACTCCTTTGGCTTGCCATACAAGATGGATGTACCTGGAAGGCTTCTTTCCATCCCCATCTACTACCTCACCCCCTCTCACCCCCAGCCATTTTGACAGGTAATGATGTGGTGGCAACCAAGAAGAAACAATATTGTTGCAGTGGTATTATTCCATTTTTAAAATTCCTCCAATTCCAGGGTTGCTATGCAGAGGAAGACAACGGCAAACCACTTCTGTTTGTCTCTTGCCTTGAAAACCCTTCTGCGGTTGCCATAAGTTGGCTGCAACTTGACAACACTTCACACCCACACACACATATACGCACTTCCCCACCCCAGCATTCTGAGTTCCCAAAGCATGTTACATTAACAGGCATTCTAGGAACGGTAAGTGGAGAAGTAAAGAAAGAGGTGAATGCCCTGTGGAGAGCTCAGTCACCTCTAGTTACAGCATGCTTTGGGCTAATTAACAGGGATGGGATGAGAAAATGTGGTTTGGTTTGTGGTTTGTGGCTGAGCCATGAACCAAACCACAATCCAAACTGAACCAGGAGGTCTGTTCACAAACTGAACCAATTCATGGCCCCGCAAACCCCATTGAAAGGGAGCGCAATCCCTTTAAATGGGGTTTGCAGAAAACAACACCGCTCAGATGTTTCAGGCTCTCTTGTGAGGCTCCTTTTAAAGGGGGTGCTCAAGGGAGCCCAATGGAGCTGAGCCCATGAGGAGAAGCTTCCCCTCCCGCCCAGCTTCAGGCTGTCTTGTGTGGTCCCTTGAAACATGGCCACCCAAGAGAGTCTGAAGCTGGGCCAGTAGGGAGACTTTTCTCTGCAGGCTCAGCTCTATTGGGGTCCCTTGCGTAGCCCCATTTAAAGTTGCTTCACAAGAGAGCCTGAAGCTGGGCTGGTGGGGAGGCTTCTCCCTGGAGGCTCAGCTGTATCGGGGTTCCCTTGCACAGCTCCTACACGAGCCACAAACAGGGCAAAATCAATGATGAGTTTTGCTTTGTGATTCGGTTCGTGCCCATCCCTACTAATAAATCAGGGTGGCCGGTGGCCTGGAGTTTCACTGTAAAGTCAAGTCCTCAGAGAGCCACTGCTAAGAGCTTCTACCTTAGATCCATGTAACAGCATGCTGGGTTATGTCTTGAAAGACCCAGGTTCGCACCCCAACTTACTGGGTAACCTCGGGCATTATTGTGAACAAAGGGAAACTCTTAGGGTCCTTGTGGAAACAGCAGATAAAGTCTGTTAGCTGGAGATACTGTAGACTGCTCCTGGCACTTCTGGCATACAACGCATGTGTTCAAACACTGGACCACTACCCTTTAATTTAAACATATTTGCCCTCTTGGCGCACATTATATCTTTGGAGCTAGGATGGAATAGATTTAGTTCATGAGCTGTAGTCACTAGTTCAGACCCTGTGAAAAAATTCAGCATAAGATGTGGTGTTTTCTGCTGCTCTATCGTGTCATCCGAGTGGTGTCAGGCAGATTCTGAAGAGTGAGAGATTGGCCCAGAAGCCAGATGACAGAAACAAATGAATGAAGTCTAGGTACAAAGCAATTGCTTCCGCTAGTGGCAAGAACAAATTAATCCTTTTCAAAAGACTTTTCTTTTAATTAAATGTGATTCCCAATTCCATGGCTTCTTAGGTAGAAACAATCATGTAAATTTCCCCGTCGGATGTACAATAGTATTAACTTTTAATCCCCTGCTGTGAGTTATGGAGATAAAGAACTGAGAACAATTCAATACATTCTCGAGGGCAGTTAAATAAACCAAGCAAACAGGAAATAATAATGCAAGCAATTTAAGAAATTAAAATATTTACATATAAAAAAATCATTCAAGCACTCACTTTTTATTAGCCACACTTCTTTGTTATCTAATGGTATTCCTGAGGCTCAGAAAAACTGTTTTATATTAGAGGGAAAATGGGGGGGGTGTTATTTAGATCACAGATGATCAGAGCCATTATTGAAGGTTTCAGATGATGAAAAACCTGCTTTAGCTATTCAGAAAAGAAACAGAAAACAAGGAAACCATCCAACATTTGATTTGGGGGGCACAGAACTCATGGCAGGATCCTCATCAGCAATGCAGCAGCATCACGGCAACCAGGCTGAAGTGACCCAGCTGCGGGCAGCCTATTCCTTCTGCCCATAGCACTCATTCTGTGCCAGGCATGATGGAATGGCCCCTGCACAAGATGGAGGACCCGTTTATCAAAAATCCAGATCATGGATTTAAAGAAGGAATAGAAAACAGAAAGGTCTAGATGTTTGCTCTTTCTGAAATGTTCAGGATACATGTATCAGAGATGCTTTTGGTGATAGGAAGTGCTGTCAAGTTGCAGCCAACTTATGTTGATCCCTTAGCGTTTTCAAGACAAGAGATGAACAGAGGCATTTTGCTACTGCCTGCAACCCTGGACTTCCCATCTAATTACTAACCAAGGCCGACCCTACTTAGCTTCCAAGATCTGACAAGATGGGGCTAGCCTGGAGAAGCCAAATCAGGGCCCTGCGTATAATATAGGGTGACAATTCTCCTTTCCTCCTGTTTTAAAAGATATAATATCAGTATCCTGCTTTTAAGAATGCTTAAAGCTCTCGGAAATAAATCAGAAAGAGCCTGTATGCAGGGTTTTAGCCTTTGTTTCCTCTGGCACCATTATCAATTTCTTCCTCTCCTTTGCTTCCATTCCACCCATTTGGCAAGTGGCACATTCAGATTATTTACATTCTCTCAGAGTAGCACATATTACTTTTTATTATTTTGCTTATTATTTCAGGCTCACAAGAGCTTCCTGCCTGCTCTGGATAACTCCCTCAGCAGTGGGAGAACCGGTTTTTTTTTTAACGGCACTTAATCCACAGCCAATTCTTCTCATTTTTGCCCAAAGATGGTTTATCTGGTTTCCAAGTGTTTGCATATTGCAGCCACAGCAATGATTCTTAGAACCGATAAACCACTGGAGTGGAGCAAGCCTGATTCTCCTGAACCACCACCACCAAGAAGAAGAAGAAGAAGACGAGGAAGAGGAGGAGGAGGAGGAAGAGGAAGAGGAGGAGGAGGAGGAGGAGGAGGAGATTGGATTTATACCCCGCCCTTCACTTGGAGTCTCAGAGCGGCTTACAATCTCCTTTCCCTTCCCTCTCCCCACAACAGACACCCTGTGAGGTGGGTGGGGCTGAGAGAACTCTGACACAAACTGCTCTTTTTCAAGGACAGCTGTGCCAGAGCTTGTGACTGACCCAAGGTCACATCAGCAGGTGCAACTGGAGGAGTGGGGAATCAAACCCGGTTCTCCCAGATTAGAGTCCGTGCACTTAACCACTACACCAAACTGGCTCTCCAAGAATGCATCTTTAACAACAACAACAAAAACACCAACAAACTCATACATATCATGGTTGCCAACCTCCAGGTGGTGGCTGGTGATATCCCACTATTACAAATGATCTCCAGGCAACAGAGGAAAAATGGCTGCTTTGAAAGGTGGACACTATGGCGTTAAACCCCACTGAAGTCCCTCTCCTCCTCAAACCCCACTCTCCTCAGGTTCCACCCCAAATCTCCAGGTATTTCCCAACCTGTAGCTAGCGACTCTACTTAGAGTGTACTCTCCCAGTACACATGGGAAAGCATAACAATCGAAACAGTCTTCTTTCTTCATTCTCAGTTTCTATTATCTAGGACAAGGGTGGCCAAACTCCAGCTCAGGGGCTGCATGTGGCTCTTTCACGCAGTCTAATAAAAAAAAGCAAATTTGCATAATTTTCAATAAAAACGTGTGTTTAATATTTGTTCGTTTCTCGCGGCTCTCAAACATCTGATGTTTATTTCGTGTGGCAGTTACACTGTTACATTAAGCAAGTTTGGCCACCCTGACCTAGGAAAAAACATCTAGGGAAAAATCCACGCAGGGAGAATCAATATTATTCAACTTTCCTTCTTGTTTCCAGTAAGAAAACTGATGCATGTGAGTATTGTACCTTACACACAAATTCACCCATTTAATACAGAATGGAACAAACTGTGTATCTGTTAATGCCTGTGTACCATGAGTAATTTTAATGAGATCCTTTCTGGTAAAATTTCAGGACCTCTAAGTCTTGCAATGATGTTATCGTGTTTCCCCGCAGTTACCCAGCCTTTGTGGCTCTGCTGTTACCACTCATCAAGCATTTTCTAAGCTTCCATTGTTGTCTTTAGCTGAAATGACATCATTCTGGCCACAGCCCAGAACCACAGAACTGCTCGCATTTACTCAGCATTCTGTGCAGATGCAACCTCTGCACTGAAAATGTCTCCCACAATTATTGCACCCAGCAACGTAAATACTGAATGGCTAACCCAAGTTTGAAGATGTTTATTTAACAATGTTAAGCAGAGAGGTTGGAGATGAGAAGAAGACTGTCATCAGGCAAAATGTAATTAACCTACAGGATGCATCGCTACGCAATGTAGGGAGCACCTTCTCTCAAATAAATCTTCCCATCCATTAAAATCAGCAGGTGAAATGCTATGTCATATTCTGCCTTTCACTTTAGTGAGAACTGAATGGGTACTAAGAGCATTTCAGTTCCATTCTTTGGAAACCCTTGCAAGGAGGGCCTGTCGCTGAATAGGTTTCACAGCCTTTCCCCCCTTTTCTTGTGTTCATTGTTTTAGGACATAACTAGACATTATGGAAGATCAGTTGCTACTGCTGACCCATCTTTCACTGTGCATTTCCTTTGTATGGTCTAGTAAACCGGTAGCATGGTACCACCATGTCCAGTATTTTCTAGTTCTGCTCCAATTCCGTGGCTGATTTTTGTAGAGAAAATGTCAAATGTGATAATATCACTCCATAGAACCATGGGATCCTAGAGTTGGAATAAGGGCTGTCTACAAAGGCCATCTAATCCAACCCTCTGCTTGCAGTGGGTTAAATCCAAAGGCCTGACAGATGGCTGTTTCGCCTCAGCTTGAAGAAATGTGTTTTTCTAGACATTATCAGGGAAATATTTG
Organism: Gekko japonicus; assembly: GCF_001447785.1. Lineage (NCBI taxonomy): Eukaryota > Metazoa > Chordata > Lepidosauria > Squamata > Gekkonidae > Gekko > Gekko japonicus. The sequence goes on from NW_015160840.1 coordinate 1,479,154, forward strand.
AGGGAAACACCATCACATGTCACTTGTAATACATAGATCGGATTTATGAGAATCTCCATGTTCAGCCTCTGAATCCCAGAGCCAGGAGGCAACATCAGGGGAAGGCCTTGGCCTTTATGTCCTGTTGTTAGCCCCCCAGAGGAACTGGTTGGCCACTGTGTGAGACAGGATGCTGGACTAGATGGACCACTGGTCTGATCCAGCAGGGCTCTACTTACGTTCTTAAATTCTTATTTTGTTTTTAGGATTTTTTCTATTACCTACTAGAAGATGTTGTGACATGTAGCTTCAAACACAGCATAAACTTAGATCAGAATTCCTGACTGAGACGCCATGTTCTCCACAAGAAAATCATATATGAAGGATTTATTTTCCTCCAGTGTTGAAATCCAACTTTATTCTGTCTAGTTTTCCCTTGCTTCAAGAGTCTGCCAATGATTATTATTTTCTTTCTCTCTGTGGGTGGTTTGTGGTTCTATATATTAGGTTTCTGGCCTAATGTCTGAACAGATTTTTAACACAACAATGTAGATGGAGTTCTGTACATCTGAATATTCTTCAGAACATTGCACAGTGATTGTCATATTGCTTTCATGGGTTTAAAGGCTATTTTTACACAGTGCCATTTATTGATACACATGATTCTGAATGGCAACAATCCAAAACAATTCACACATACCTTATTCATGTTGTTCTAAACTGATGCCAGGGGGCATAATCCCAAAAGAGAAGGAACTTTTGGTGCATCAGAAGGATGCCATTGTGTCCAGAGTGAGGACAAAACTGGAGGGGAGGGAGAAAAGAACAACCGAACAGTCACACCGAAATGGGGAAAAGCAGGCCACACCTTTATTGAATACAGATTCCACAGGTCTTGGCATAGCACAGGCTGGGAACTGTGGGTACTGCTGACAGTCCAACTGCTGACAGTGAGCCAACACCCCCCAACCCACCCGTTGGGGCAACTAAAGAAAGACTGCTAGTCTTAGGGCTGGAAGCAGTGGAAAATGGTGTTGCTGCCTGCTATCAGCCTTCATACCATTCAGAGGTCATTTCAGGGGGGATCGCGGGGGATCGCAGTTCCCCTGGGTGAGGTACGGGGGGCGGGGCACATGACGAAGCCCCGCCCCCTGCTTCCGGCCGCCCCGCTTCCAGCCCTCATTCAGCCAGGAGGAGGCAGGAGAAGAGGGAGGGTAAGTTGCTTCCTCCCTGCCTCTCCCCACCCCTGCCTGCCTGGGGCCAGGGAAGGCCTTCGCGGGGCTTCCTTGCACTCCCGCCAGCCTTGCACTCCCCAGGTCCCACCTTGAGGTTGGCAACCTTAACCATGAGGCACTGGTTGAAACTGCAGTGAGCGGAAGACCGGATAAACTATAGTCAACATGCTTTTGTTTTAACAAAAATTAAAACAGTTGGATTGCTTTTGCGTTTATTTCATACCTCTGCAATGGTTGTCAATTCCGTAAGTAAGAAATCCTGAACAAATCATAGAACAAAGTTAGAGTCCATTGGCACCTTTCAGACCAACAAAGTTTTATTCACGATGTGAGCTTTCGTGTGCATGCACACTTCCTCAGACGATGAAATGGAATTACATAACACAGTTGTGTATATAGGTGGCTTGTTAAATTAGCATGCAAAACAGTGGAAATATTTTTTTAAACAGATCAAAATAAGGACAACTTTGCTCTATTGCTTCAGACCCACATGGCTGCCCACCCTGAACAAATCATGACAGTGTAACATGCTCACAAAACCATGAGGAGGTAGAATGACAGGATAACTGAGAACAAGGCTACCAGCATTCTAGTTCTATACTTCAGTTTCATAGGAATCTGCTACCAGACAGTAAGCAGGGTCAGTGTAACTTTTCCAACTGGTAGAGTTTGGCCCAGTAGTTAGTATCAGAAAACTATAGATTCTACCAGGTTCCACCCTGACTTATGGTATTTTCCCATGATATTTCCCTTGATACACCAGATTTTGTCCTGGACTGGAGAGACTCTTTGGGCCATTAATCAAACTGCATGCCAGCTGCCTTCCCTCCATCTTGTTTCTTCTGCCAGTATTTCTATTTCTATTTTTATTTTTTAGTTATTGAAAAGAACCTGGACATAGTTGCAGGGTTCCAGTCCACCCCCCAGAAATTCCTCTTTCCTTGTAAAATAAAATCCTTAGATCATTGATACACAGGCCAAAGTTTAAAAGTTCAACACGTCCTAATGGTTTTTGGTTGTTTTTATGATGGATTTTAATTGTCTTTATATATGCATTTTATGGAAGCTGCCCTGAGCCTGCCTCCGCAGGGAGGGCAGGGTATACATTGAATAAATAAATAATGACATTGGCCTTGATCCAACCACTAGGCTTGCCAGTTCAAGGTAAGAAAATACCTTGTTGTAGCCTGAGGAGGGTGAGGTTTGGGGAATGGAGGGACTTCAATGAGGTACAGTGCCATAGAGTTAAGGTTGCCAGGTGCCTTCTTCCTGCCAGTGGAGGGAATTGGGAAGCATTCTGGGAATGGGGGGGGGATGCTGACAATGTGCTGACATCACTTCCGGAAGTGACATCATCACGTTGGTGACATTGGGACAATGCTCTACTTTTTGGGCAAAACTCTATGGTAAAAATGGCTACAAACAATAGACGTTTGCCCCAAAAGTAGAGTATCGCCCCCAATATTCCCAACACAATGATGTCACTTCCAGAAGAGACGTCAGCACATTGCTGACATCGCACAGGGATGTCTGTTTGGGGGTGGGGTTTTTCCAGAGCCCACAAAAGCGGGGGAATCCCCCACCCCAACTGGGAACCTGGCAAGCCTACATAGAGCCCACCTTCCAAAGTGGCCATTTTCTCCAGGTGAACTGATCTTTGTTACCTGGAGACCAGTTGTAATAGTGGGAGACCTACCACCTGGGGGTTGACAGGAAACCACACACTTCAAAAAAGTTCCCTTTAGTTTCCTTAAGGAGGGCAGCAATTTCTACTGATTTCTCCCCTCCTGCTGCACCTCATAGAGCCCTGGAAATTCTTCTTCTGAAGGTCACCAAACCTTCAGAAACAGCAGAGCAAGGAGTCTACAGGGAGACCAGAGAATTGGCAGGATTCACTGCCCCCTCTTAGGAAACCTAAATGCCCTTAAGTCTTCAGAATGGGGTTGGACGCAGGACATCGTGATGTGTCTGGACAAATGGATGGAAGTCCAGCTGATCTGCTCTTTAAAAATCATTACTCCACACATTATTGGGAACTAATTACATTATGACACAGCAAAACAATTCGTCTTTCAAAAGAAAATGAATTTATAATTGATTTCCTGGGTTGCACAACTTGATATAAATCAGTACTGGGAATAGGAAACGTTTTTGGCAAGTGTTCCTCAAAATGAATCTAGTGTATGCAATAGTTGCAAGATGCTGCATTCAGACAGATACATAATTAGGCCCTTTTCAGGTAAACAGAGTATGATTTTATTCAGAACAATTTTAAGTGAAGCCAGAAAAGACAATGAGGAACAACAGAAGCCTTCATAGCACTTTGTCTAGATCCAGCCTGGAGAGTGAATCACAAGGAAAATGCAGATTGGAAATGCTCCAGATTCTTGTACTCTGGAATAAAACATAGTGAACTGGATTTCTGAATATTACAATAATATCACCCAAACACACATTAACATACACATGTAGATCTCAGTATAGGCAGCAGCACAGTGCTTAACGGGATCATGTTTCTTGCTATAGCAGGAATTAGCTCTTGTTCTCCCTGCCACTTCTTGCTCGCATCGGTATGATACACTGCATCACTTCCAGCACAAAACCAGAAGTGATGTCATCCCATTGTGCTGATGCTCAAGGATTTGTCCCAAACTCTACCATAGAACTTTGCGCTTTAAATGATGTGGTATGTTGCACTGACACCAGCACAGCTGTCCTTGCCCTGCAGAGTGTCCCCGTAAGATGTAGTGTTGCCAAAGTTTGCTTGGGAAATTCCTAGAAATTTGGGGTGGAGCCTGGAGAAGGCAGAGATTAGGGTGGGAAGGTAGCTCTGCAGGGATGTGGTGCCATACAATCCACCCTCCAAAGCCGCCAGGGAACTGGATTCTGGAGATCAATTGTATTCCGGAGATCAGTTGCAATTCCAAGAGAAATCTAGACCCACCTGGAGGCTGGCAACACTAAAATGCTGCAGAGTACGTAGTGTGTTCCAAGCCCAAGTGCCGAGCTGCTAGAGTTGCCATCCTCCAGGAGGTACCTGGGGATCCCCCACTAATACAATTAATCTCCAGATGACCAAGATCAGTTCCCCTGGAGCAAATGGCTGCATTGGAGGGTGGACACTACGGCATTGTATCCTGTTGAGATCCCTTCCCTCCCCAAACTGTGTCCTCCGGGCCAGGCTCCATGTTGTGTAGTGGGTTAGCCGCATGGAAGAATTGCTGAGGCACGCATGATACACTGCACACTTTACTAGTACACAACACGCACACCCACCAACGGCCAACCGGCCGCTTATATACAGTCTGGGGAACCTCCCATTGGCCCATTCAAACCTCCCGCCAATGTCCCATTGGTTCCCCTAGTGGCAGGGTGCAGGAGCTTGGTCCCATTGTTCTCCGGACTCAAGCTCCGCTGTATCGCGGGCGCCCAGTGGCGGTCCGCGGACATAACACTCCACCCTCAAAACCTCCAGACATTTCCCAACTTAGAGCTGGCAACCCTACCAGGTGCCCCTCTCCAGATTAGGCAGACTGTAATCTCGAGAACTGGGTTTGATTCCCCATTCCCTCATGTGAAGTGTGCTGGGTGACCTTGGGCCAGTCACAGTTCTGTCAGCACTCTCTCAGCCCATTCTATCTCACAAGGAGCCTGTTGTGGGGAGAGGAAGGGAATGTGATTGTAAGCCACTTTGAGACTCCTTAAGGTAGAGAAAAGTGGGCTATAAAAACCAACTCCTCCTCCTCCTTTTCTTCTTCTCCTTCTCTTCTGGTGTGCCACAAGCAACCACTGGGATATGCTGGTTGTGGCTCCAATGCTGCTGGCAGGCCACTAATGATATAAATTATTAGCAAAATAGCTGTTAAAAGTCAGGATTCTGGAATTGGGCACATTCCAAAAATAAATTAAAAATTTCACACTCCCCTGAATTTTCTGTTCTCATGGTTTTCTTTCATTCATTCATGTTTTGTATTTCCGTTATTCTTCTTTAGATGCTCCCCCCCCTTTTCCTTCAGTTAAGACTGAGAGTGGAAAGAGAATTTGCAGCATGAGACCGGAAATTCCAAACTGCACATTCCAGCTGTAAATTACAACAGTCTGTAGTTTGCTACAGTCTTGACTGCAGAGTACAAGTCCAGATTGCACAACTAGGCACATTTCTTCATAAAAGAGCAATGCAAGACTATTGCAACCCGGAAAGGCTTACACCATCAAATTGCTAACAAAGGGAATGGGAGTTAGTCACTGTCCACGTAGACTCCAGAGAGGCTAGCACAATGTCAGCCTAATTTGGGACAGGTTTTGTATGTTTGAAACAGATCTGCACCTCTGATCTTTCTCCCTGCTACAAACCGATTGTGTGAGAGCCAGGCATTTATTGAAAAGGCCTTTGAATCTTTAATTTTGTTAGGATATGTACTGGCGTCCTATTTTTTTACACAGATCACCACACACACAAAAACAATGGCTTAGTTTCACAATTAAAGCATGACAGCAGATCATCTAGCATAATTTAATGGGCGCCATCAGTCAGTGGCACCTATCCAGGTAATCACAGGTTCAG
>NW_015160840.1:1484954-1489886 GCF_001447785.1 Gekko japonicus
TCAGTTTGGTTAGTAAACTTCATCATTGTATCGGGGGGGGGGGGAATTGGCCTGTGTGCAGTGCAGATCACATGAAGTAACAGAAAACCACACAGTGACCTCATCTGTGCTTTCACAAGGACCCCTGTCATCTGGTTTATTTAGAAATGCGCATGCCACATCTCCAGAGACCTGCTTGAGGCAGCACAGTGTTCTTGCCCTGTGGAGCCTGGGTTTTTTTGTGGGCCTCACACTAAACAAGAGCCAAGGTGGCTGACTCTCAGGGGGTCAGAGTCCTGCCTGTTGATACTTCAGAGGCCTGGCCATGATGCCACCCACCCATTGCTGCACTGCACTGCACTTATGCTCCCACAGCCTTGGGGTCATAGAATAGAAGCCCTGATAAGTTAATAGAGTAAGGCTGGTACGGGCCAAACAGGACTGATGCCTTCCTTCCTTCCTTCCCTTTTTAGAAGATCTGTATGAAGCCATTTAGTGGGGGAGAAAGGAATAAAGGAGCTATTTGGACAGAGGAAGTTAGAGGCTTCTTCTGTCCTGCTTGTGCGTCACTGAAAATTTATCAGAATTTCAAAAAGTGTCATTCAAAATGCTCTCACAGTATTGAACTGTATGAAGGGGAGAGGAGACACAGGGTTGCCAACCTCCAGGTGGGGGCTGGAGATTTCATGGGATCACAACTGATCTCCAGAGATCAGTTCCCCTGGAGGAAATGGCTGCCTTGGACAGTTGTTGTTGTTGCTGTTGTTGTCATCATCATCATCTGGCATAGTGTATAGTATAGCCAGGAGATCCTAAGATTGTCTGGCAGCCAGAAGTTCTAGTGCTTTTAGTGTTATTTTATTTATTTACTTATTTATGTCTTCTGTTTGTACCCTGCTCTCCCCCATATTGTGGGGTTTAGAGTAGGTCACAATGTGTAATAAATGAAATTATAATTAAAACATAATTATGCACCAATAGGTGGCGTGCTATAGTATTGTACCTTGCTGAGGCTCCCCCCCAAAAAAAAAATTCTCCAGGTGTTTTCTAACTCAGAACTGGCAACTGTAAAGACACCAGGACTGTGTCCACAAAGCTATGCTGGGAGTACAGACTGGCTGTCAAATGTAACGTTTGTTGTGTGTGTGATGCTACAGCCTGGCTGGTATGTTTACTGTTCTTTTGGATTGAAAGCAACTAATAATAGTAGTACACAGAATCTCAGTAGTTTCTCAGACAGCACCAAAGATCACTAGGCCATATATATTTCCAAAAACTTTGGCATTTATAAACAGAATATGGCTAAATATAAACACTGAAATCATTAAAATAGTAAAACATTTTTTTAAAAAAGTATTGAAAGCCAAAAATTACAGACGTATACAGCAAGCTTACAGAAAGTGTACCCTCTTGCTTTCCTAAGTACTAATTGCCTAAATAATGATACAATAATTGCTCTTCTAAAAATTAACACACCAAGAACCCCATACTATTCTGTTGAATAAAATCCAGAACTACAGCTGGATGTTTTCCCCACTGAGCAAATTGCCATGTTTCCTTCTCATGTCTTAACTGAAGGCTGAAATGGATGATTTTCTGCCTTTTGCACAAATAACAACATAGTCACATACTGGAAATTTGCAAAAAGTGGGCATATCTCTCCCAGAACACAAACATTTCCCCCCCAGAATTTAAATAGGTTTGGCAAATTTCTTAAAACACATAACATAACAATATTCAGGGGCCCAATCCAGGGACTTCTGGCTTTCAGATGGATGTCCCCGGTAGATTGGTAGCTATATGTTTGTATTGAAATTGTTAAATATTTATACGTATATTTTAAATTCTATTTTAATGTTTTAAATTGTTTGGTGCACTGGTGTTAGGGACCCTGTTTGAGTAGAAAGGCGGCATATAAATGCTGAAAAATAAAGATAATAAATAAAGATTTTGAAAGATAATATGAATTTTGCAATATTATACAATGGCAGTAGAAACAGAGCTCACTAATTCCAATGTTGCTTTCTCCATGCTCTATGATTAAAAATGAGATGTTTACAACCACAAGTTTTGGTGTCTTTTGTATGTTTATAGAGGTAAAACTAAAAAGAAAAAAGGATGCTGTGGCATCTCTACTTTTAGTTAAACACCAGAGGCCCACCCAATGATCCTTGAGCAGCTGCATTTGCAGGGCTATTTTTGGGCAGGAACGCACAGGAACGGAGTTCCGGCTGGCTCCCAAGTTGGCCATGCCCAGCAGGAACTCATTAGCATAATAGGCCACACCCAACAGCAAAAACTCATTAGGATTGGCTACATTAGGGGTGTGTGGCCTAACATGCAAAGGAGTTCCTGCTATAAAAAAAGGCCCTGGGTTTTGACAACAGACAAGGTAAACAGAATAACAAGCAAAAGGTGGGTGTGGCTGGATAACCACACTTCTGGTAACATGTGGGTGCAGCCTAATGCGTTAATGAGCTGTGCTGTCAGGGGTGTGGCCCAATATGCTAATGAGTTCCTGCTGTTGGGTGTGGCCTATTATGCTAATGAGTTCCTGCTGGGCTTTTTCTACAGAAAGAGCCCTGTGCATTTGTATACCTACCAAGAGATGGTTGCTATTTCTTCATGTGGACAGCAGGAGGAAGAAGTGCCTAGACTTAGGCTGTGGTTACACTGGAAGCTTGCTGTGATCTGGGCACACCTCTAATTGCACCGATTTAAAGTGCTGTGGGGCAGACCAACACCATGGGGCGATTTCCCTGCATGCTCATCTAGTGGTCAGGCATTCACATTACTGCAGCGCCTCAACCATGGAGTGCGCTGCCCAGTTGGTTTTTTAAAAAAATTTAGGTGGGTGCATGTGCATATGTGCTCATGCTCATATGCACATATAGGCAGCAACATTTTAAAAAGTGGTGGAAATGCATCTGTGGGTTCAGACTTCCCTTCCAGGTTTCTTTTGCATCAGGAGAGTTCAGATGTCTGGGAAAGCGGAGTGGAAGCACTGGCATCTGTTAATACCAGATTTTCCCCAGTGCCTGATTCCTCCGCTTCCAAAGCAGGGCAACACGGGGTGCTGACATCTGGGGCACAGAAGGCAGATGTTGTCATCTGATCATGCTCTTTAAACCCACAAAGGTAACGCTACTATATCACGGCAAACTGCTCATGTGACCACAGTCGTAGTCTCTCTTTCCGACTGAAGATCAATATTGTCAGAGATTAAAGTTTCAGGCATCTCTTTAGTGCTGAACATGTGGTCTGCATCTTGCCAAGTAGAACTTCCCAACAAAGCCTCAGTAGAACAGAGATTTTTAAACTAAGGCTAGACAGCCATCTGACAGCAATGCTGATTCTATGACTCACTATGAATTTATGCAGATCATGAGAGGGAGGGCAGGAAGGGATGAGCCAGTGTTTGGCTCTCATGGTCCTTTCTGTAGGGCCATCACAGAAGAACCCCTCAAGGAGGAGAAGGGAATGGGGTTGCCAGGGAAACTTATCTGAGCCTAGAGCATATCAGCAGCTAGCTTCCATCCAAGTGGCTGCAGGATTAATAAGGGGATGTCAGGTGCAAGCCCTAGAACCTGATTTAGCATGCCTGCCAGATAATAACCCATGCTAGGAGGCTGCACCTAAGCAGGATATAAAGAGGAAGAGGAAACCATGGAAACTGCTAGGACCCTGTGGCTACTAGCAGGGAATGGGAGAGCAGGGGTTGCCAGATCCAGCCTGGGAAACTCTGGAAGATTTGAGGATGGAGCTCAAGGGTAGCAATGCCATAGAGTCTACCCTCCAAAGCATTCATTTTCTTCAGGGGAACTGTGTAGTCTGGAGATATGGTGTAATTTTGGGGGGTCCCCAGGTCTTGAATATCTTGAATATTAATATGGATTTAACTGATTAGTGAACGTTCTAAAGAATGGCTATTTAAGTGGAAACAATTTACTTACTGTACCTGTAATGTCTCAATTGAAGGATGATAAAAAGATATGGGTAGTTTGAACCTTCTAGAGACGAACTGCCGGGAAAAATACAATTAATGGGCTCCTTATCTAGAGGGTCTGTAACAATTTAATTTTTAAAAATTTGCTTTTCTTGGCATTGTTAGTGAGGGAGATGAGATTGTGGAGAAAATATAAACTACCATGTTTAGGCTTGAAAGCTAATTGTGTCAAAATATGAAAGAAAATTTAAAGGGACTAGAATGCTAACAGGGAAGAAATATATACTTTAATTAGAAATGTCAATTACTCAGAGATATCTGTATCTTTCCATCTTTATTTTTTCTTTTTTAATAGAAAATAGATAAATAATAGTATATGATAGATAAAATGAAATATAGCTGATAGGATATAGTTAAATTAGTTATCAGGAATAGATTTTTGCTTTAAAGGTATATGTAATGAAATATAACCAAAATAAGGGGTGGGAATGGTAATTTGCTTGTAAACATGATGATGTGAGCGAGATTTTTGGCTAGATATGTTAAAATGCACTGCTCTTTTTTTTTCTTTTCTGTAACACTTATAAAACTAATAAAATTTGCCCACACATGGGCAATTAAAAAGAGAGAGAGAGAGAGAGACTGGTATCCCTGGGACCTGCAGCTTCCGAACCTGCTTGGAAACTGTTGCTGCTGTTAGAAGCCTCCAGCATCTAAAGGAATGTGAAGAACCTTTGTTATGTATATTGTTATGTATATTTCGTTATGTATATTTAATTTTATGTATTTTTAAATTTTATGTATTTCATTATGTATATTTAATTTTCTGCAATTAAAGTACATTTCCGTTACCATGGTACTTTGTCTTGTTGAACTTCCTTTAACCACTGAAATCCATTAGAAATAGGGTTGCCAGGTCTGGGTTGGAAAATACCTGGAGACTTTGGGGATGGATCCAGGAGAGGGTGGGGTTTGGGGAGGGGAGGGGCCTCAGCATTGTACAATGC
>NW_015160840.1:1490295-1490443 GCF_001447785.1 Gekko japonicus
GGTATCTTGCTGCCATGAATACAGTCATTCTTGCTGAAGTGAGTTAAAATGACAAACTAAAGCTGCAATCCAAAGGACACTACCCTGGGAGTAAGCTCCACTGAATAACACAGGATTTATACCGTTTAGGATTGCTCCCTAATACTTC
>NW_015160840.1:1491620-1523492 GCF_001447785.1 Gekko japonicus
AATGCTCATCACCACTTTGGGGTAAGAAAGGAATTTTACTTCAAGCCGGAGTGGCCCAAGGATCCTAGAGGATTGGAGGGGGGGTCCTTTCTCTGGGCATAGATCCAAGTTCACTGGGATTGTGTGTGTGTGTGTGGGGGGAATGTAGTTGAGTCTCCATTGTGCAGGTGGTTGGAATAGATGATCCTCAGAGTCCCTTCCAGATCTATGTTTCTATGCTTGTGTGCAAAGGTCTGGATGCTGAGCATGGAATGCTTTTGGAATATGAGTCTTAATCAAGAGCAACATACTTGTGGTATCTTGCTGCCATGAATACAGTCATTCTTGCTGAAGTGAGTTAAAATGACAAACTAAAGCTGCAATCCAAAGGACACTACCCTGGGAGTAAGCTCCACTGAATAACACAGGATTTATACCGTTTAGGATTGCTCCCTAATACTTCCTGTAATAAATTTGCAATTGAACTTTTTTCTAAAGAAGTGTTTTGTACATTAACTACCATGTTAAAATGGCAAGATTATGTATTGCTTTTATTCACTGTGATTCAGACGGTCCCATAAATGGCTGCATAGTTTTCCAACTGACAGATGACAAGCGTGATGCTATGGCTAATGGGTTAGATCGAAAGAATCATGAATGGAGCTCTGCTTTAAAGGGACAATGTGTCATGGAGGTGATGAGAGACAGGGCTCAATTCCTCTCTCTCCCTTCCTCCTCCTTTGGGTGGGGGAGGGGGAAATGCATCAAAAACATTTTAATTTTGGCTTTCTTTCGGCATGATTTTTAGCTGCTAAAATTCCAGAACCCCCAAACTGCCTGAAAATAGTTACAATAACAACATTTTCAGGATACTGAACATCATGTCCTTAAACAAACAAACCAACCCTGAAATTTAAAAACATGTTAAAGTGTACAACCATCTCTCCTTCATTCTGCAGCTACCTGCACTCTCCAGAAGAGACTTTCAGAGGACCGGAAGGTCCTGGGAAATGTCAAGGGATACAGCTTAGGCTAAAAAAGGGATCTGGGCAGAAACCCTCCTTCTTGTAGGAATAGAAATTGGTTTCCACTTCCATAATGCAGCTTTAGATACACTATTATATTTCACCTTTCAGGTATATAGTATATGAGTTTGGCAGCCTTGATTACTGTGAATGAGCCTGCCCTATAACTATGGTATTGTCTAGAAAATTAGTAGGTTGTCAGGGTGACAAAAGAACCAAGCATTCTTTAACGTTCTGTAAATCAGAGTGCTGCGTCCATCAGAGTTTGGCAGGCAAGATGGTGAAGTAGCTAGAAGCCGTTTTGAACGGAAGACAAGCAGGAGCAGAGGGCTGAGAGCCTGCTTGCTTCTTGCATAGATGCTGCTTTCGCATTTGCAAATAAGCTAATGTTGCCACCAGAAGCCCCCAAACACTTTCTCAGCCAAAGGAAATGAAACCCTTCAGAACTGCCGCTGGGTTTTCTTTGAGGGGGGGTGGGCTGAGCTTAGCAGTCTCATCCCCATTGTCATTATGAAAAATAACAGCACCGGAAAGGAAATTTGAAAAGAAATGGGTGTGATCACAGCTGACATTAATCAATGAGATGTGGCAGGAGGATATTTGAATGCCTTTCTGACGTCCTTTCTCTATCATATAGAACCAGACAATAAAACTATTGCAGTTCAGTGCTGAGGAAACTGCATGTGGATTCTAGAAAATCTATGCTTACCTATATTGCTATCAGTTTTCCGTTAAGACAGTATCCACATTATACAGTTGGATTCACGTGGCTTGGCTGGTGGCATTCCTATCTGTTCTTGGCTCTTGTTCGTATGCTTGGCCAAGCTGATCCCTTTCCCCCCCATCAAGCCCATAAATGTGCAACTAATTCAAACTCTTTTATTATAAGGGAGAGATTAACTGGCTACTGAGTTGAAGATTATAATGTGGACTGGCAGGGGTGTCTGTTTAGAGGGATAGCAAATCCTCACTGCGCTGTTCTTGAATCCACATATTTATATGAACTCTAGCTGCTATGAGCCCAGACCTGGATGGCCTAGGTTAGCCCAGTCCTTTCAGATCTTGGGAGCTAAGCAGGGTCAGCCCTGGTAAGTAAGTGGATGGGAGACCAACCAGGAAATCCAGGGTTGCTGTGCAGAGGCAGGCCATGGCAAACCACCTCTTCCCTTGAAAAACCTACAGGGTTGCCATAAATGGACTGTGACTTGATGGCACTTTCCACCACCACCAGCTCCTATGATCAAAACTCTTGTCAAAACTACATTCATCCTGAAGAAGTCTGACTTTTCAAGGGGGAGGAAGAGGTGTCGTAGGGCTGGACAACAGTGATTATTACAAATTAAGTAAATATGCTTTTACAATATTCACCTCATCCACACAATAAACTCCTCAGAATCCTGCTTGCTCAGACCAGTGGTCCATCTGGCCCAGCATCCTGTTGCACAAAGGGTCCAAACAGTTGCCCCAGAGAGCCAACAAATAGGGCAGCGTTGTCAAGGCCTTTCCCTGATACTACCTCCTAGATACTGGTATTCTCTTTGGTCATCATGGCTAGTAGCCACAGGTGGAGCTGTCGACCATGAATCTGTCTAATCTCTCTGTCTACTCCAGTGGCTGTCACTATGTCTACTGGCAGTGAATTTCCATGATTTAATAAGGCATTGAGTAAAGAAGTATTTCTTCTTGCTCCAAAACATTATTGGGTGCTCCCTGAATGCTAGTATTATGGGAGCAGGGGGACAAAAATTCTCTTTGCCTTCTTTCTCTATCCCACAATTATATGAACAATATGTGAATCTAGAGCTGGGGGAACAGGACACACGAGAGCCAGTGAGAGAGTCTAAAATTCAGGAAGTTGTGGATTTGTAGATTAAGGGCTTTCTACTAAGCAGGTTGGATCCAGAGGAGGAGAAGGAGGAGGATTGAATTTATACCCTGCCCTTCACACGGAGTCTCAGAGCAGTTTACAAACTCCTTTCTCTTCCCCTCCCCACAACAGGCACCCTGTGAGGTAGGTGGGGCTGACAGAGCTCTTTCCAGAACTGTCCTTGAGAGGGCAGCTCTGACAGAACTATGGCTTGCCCAAGGTCATCCAGCAGCTGCAAGTGGAAGAGTGGGGAATCAAACCCAGTTCTCCCAGATTAGAGTCCACGCACAACCACTACACCAAACTGGCTCCCTAAATGTTTCCAATGGCGTAATGGAACTTTCCTTCTTTCCTCACTGCAGCCCACTGGGACCCATGAAATATTGCTCTTGGGGGGATGGGAGACCCTTGAAGAATGATATGAGAAGTGTCTGCAACAGGAAGGGGGAATCAGTTTTAATATCCACTTTATTCTGGATCCAATCCAGCATGTAGAGGACTACAGCCTTAATACTGCTTAACTTTGTTGATTCATGCTCATTATTTACTTCAACTATGGTCTCATTAATCTCTGATGTGCCTTCAGGTCTAATTTTAACCAGAAAGAGAAGTTAAGAACTCAGAAATGGAAACTGAAATATATGTATGATTGTTAGGGAGTTAATGACCGTATCTTTCCCAAGGGTTGTTGAAGCAGTTCTTGTCAACTTGCAAATTTATGGTTTTGTTAGTGGGTCAGCAGGCTGCTACTGAATTTTAGGGAAACAGCAAGCAGAAAAATACTGGAGTGCAACAGTTCAGAAGCAATGGCATTTGCTTTCTCTCTAAAGACTGAGTGAATGAATAATGTAACATCTAGTGTGCAAGCAGCCTAAGAAATTGATTTTGTTGTCTGCATCACTGCAGAGCTGCAACGTCTGCACTATAATAACCCTCCGTTCATTTATTAACAAAAATACAACTTGCCATTAGTTGCTTTCCCGTTTCATCGCCCTCTCCCCCCAAGCATATATATGGCCGGGATCCAACTGAGCATTTCCCTGGGCAGGACAATTTCTCATTCCAGAACACAACTATCTTGCTTTCCTATTTCACTGTGGTTTAAAATGCTCCTCCAAATGCTTGGGGGGGGGGGGAAGAGAAGCATTGTGGGGGAGCATTCGGTTCTGCGACTGGAAGAGGTAGGCAAGAAAGTTACACTTAAGCGACAGAAATACTTTCACCCATGGAAATGTTCCATTGGATCTACTCAAGAAGAAGAAGGTCAAGATTGACTCTGTTCTTAAAGCTCAAGAGTTTCTAAAGGAGCAGCTGGGAAGGCCAGAGGACGAGAAAAAAGAAGAGGACGATAAGTCCAGTGGAGAGCTGGAAACTGGTTCGTCTGGTGAGGACTCTTTGTCTGAGCAGGGGGCATCAGCCCCGAAAAGTTCCTACAAACTGCGGAAGAGAGAGAAGAAGAAGTAAAGGCTGAAGGACTCAAAATTGTGCCTTTGAGAACTTTGGTTCTAGGGGATGATGGGGGGCACTGTTATTGGGCAATTAAATGTAACTGGGGATGGTTAAAAGGGTTAAAAGATTGACACAGTTCATAAGAAGTACAAAGATGAAAAGTCTGAATGAAGTATAAAAAGCTAGTTGGAGATCTCCTCTCTTGGGTTTTTAGTTAGTAGTGGGTTCTTTACTTTCTCCCTTATATGTAGCTTTCCCTTTCCCTTTTTTCTGTTCTAGTTTTTGTAGTGTTTAAAAAATCAATAAAAAAATCCCCTCCGGGGGCTTAAAAAAAAAAAAAAAGGAAATGTTCCATTGGATCTGAGACAATCTATTTATTTCTATTTATTAAAACTATTTCAAACCTACTTTTCACTGAAGCCCTCAAGGCTTCTTTATGTTTTGATTTAACCCAAATCTTGTGGGATTACAATGTGGTCCACACGGAGTTTAACTTCAGTCGTGTGCAATGAATTCCACACATTTCATTTAACTTGACAGCCGTTTGTTTCCTTTCCAAAAAGTTCTAAAAATGCCAGTAACGCCCCATTCCAAGATGTAATCTTCTCAAGTCTTTTTTCCTACAACCCTGCCTGAGTTTTAAAGTCTCTCATACTGTGTGAGGTCAAGGAAACATGACTCAGCTTAAATCTTTCAACTCTCAAACAGCTTAATCAGCAGTTAGTAGGGTTCCCCCCCACCAGTAGGTATACTATAACAACAAAGGAACAAGGAAGGCACTCTAGAAGTGGGGGAAATAAACATTTTTTTGTCACAAAGTTTTTCCTTATAAAGAGTTTTATAGCCAGGGGTTCCACAGACTGCAATGAAAGGATGCTTTGTGCTGTGACCGAAGAATTTTAGATAGGCCATTTTGGCAAGAGCTGCTGTAATTCATTTGAATCTTTGAATCAAGTTTATGATTAATAACAGTACCCATTGTGCTTGCCAGGACGACAATGTTCAGCTGGTTCAAAACATGCATTCAATTTCGTATAAAATAGAGATATTCGGGGAAGAGTCTGTGTTCTGTTTCTTTGAAGAACAAGGAGATGCGCCTTAAAGGAGGCTGAAATTGTCACTCTTTGATTCGTAGCCCAGTAATATTTTCAAAGCGGTTATCTGCTGAGTTCAGTGGGATCTACCTCCTCTTACTGTTTTAGGATTGCAGCCTTGGACTTTCCTTTCATTTATTAGCTCCATTGACCACAGGTCTTAAGCCAAATGTACAAGCAGGCAGCCTTGGACTTAGTAACAAGTTTTATTCAACTTCAGAAGCAATCAAGGCTGACCTTGGCTGTTGTTTTGTACCGAAACTGAAGGTCTGGAAATAAAGCCATAATAAACTTTCACATCAACCTGGGCATGGAGGCAAAGGAAGGTGATGTAACTCTGTTTAGGATATTGTACAGGGAGGCTCCTAATTTGTCACTGCAACAAACAGTGAAATGAGGGAGAGGCACAATTGGAGCATCAATGGTGCCAGAGATCTATATGCTCACTCATCTATGGGTCAAAGGAAGTCAGGATTATGCCCATACAAACATAACTGGTTTGAGTCTAGACTGCAACCACCAGTACAGAATGTGGTAACTGTGACTATATATCAGGGTTAAATTCTACCTAGGGTTCTAGAAGTCTATCATTTGAAAAAGTCAAAGAAACTTCATATTAGAGTTTTATTATAACACAATAAAATCATATTGAAACTTGTCATTATAACTTTATATGTTGTAAGTTATTTAGGATTTTTTTCTCTCTTATAAAATATAACTTAAAAAACTGTACCATAATTCAGTGCTGTAGTTTAGTAACAAAGCAAAGGATACCTTAAAATACCAGTACAGAGGCGAAAATGTACACATAAAGTTTAAAAAGAAAAGGCACAATCTGGCCACAGTTAAACATTTTGAGAGTGCATTGATTTAATGTGCTTAAATATACAGTAGTACATATTAGGGTGTTGTCTTTTCTTCCAGTCAATTCTATCCACCATGTGACAAAATGTGGTTTTGCAACACAGGAAGCTGCTTTCCTTTAAAATTTGGGAGGGGGGGGAGGCTAGCAAAGAAATGATTAGCAAACCTTTCTGCTCTGCACAGTCTCTACTGCAAATTGCTACCTGTGGATATAGCTACATCCATCTTTCGATGGTACCCAACTGCGAAATGTTGGCTTTTTGGATCAGCTAGTTGTTTATTTTTTAAAATGCTAACTCTTGCAGATCTTCAGAAACACCATCTAGGATGTAAATAAAACCAGCAAACAGAAGTTTGTTTTACACAGGAAGCTGCTTTCCTTTAAAATTTGGGAGGGGGGGGAGGCTAGCAAAGAAATGATTAGCAAACCTTTCTGCTCTGCACAGTCTCTACTGCAAATTGCTACCTGTGGATATAGCTACATCCATCTTTCGATGGTACCCAACTGCGAAATGTTGGCTTTTTGGATCAGCTAGTTGTTTTTTTAAAATGCTAACTCTTGCAGATCTTCAGAAACAACATCTAGGATGTAAATAAAACCAGCAAGCAGAACTTTGTTTTACATAACACAGTACATAACACAGTACACTGATTGGGTCCAGGGCCCCTTCTCAGTGTACTGGGTACCTGTCCTATATGAATTGTGGGTCCTCAATTCCAGTTCTTGTGGTGCCTGGTTTGGATCAGGACTGCATTACACAGGAAGGGGCTTCAGAAAACGTGCTTCCACAACAGGACAAAAAAGCCTCAACGGGCCCCTGGGATCATTTAATGATACTGTCCAGTATCAGTAAGTTACAGTTTTGTACAATTTAATAATGGATGAGCTCTATGGTTTAGGGGCCACCAGGCTGGCTATCCTTGATGTATATAAATTAATTAAATTTGCATCCGACCTTTCTTTCCCGTAAGGAATTCAAAACCTAATTAAAATTACAGTGCAGCTGTATGCAACGTTAGCCTGGCAGTTGTTTCTTCCTTGAAATATGCCCTTAGAGAGTGTGATTTGTTGGAGATAAGCAGTTGAAGAGGAAGAAATAGGGTTGCCAACTCCAGCTTGGGGAATTCCTGAAGATTTGGGCATGGAGCCTGGGGAAGGCAGGGTTTGGTGTGAGGAGGGACATCAGTGGGATTATATGCTATAAAGTCCACTTGCCAAAGCAGCCATTTTCTCCAGGAAAACCCTGTCATCTACAGTGCAGCTGTATGCAACGTTAGCCTGACAGTTGTTTCTTCCTTGAAATATGCCCTCAGAGAGTGTGATTTGTTGGAGATAAGTACACCCAGCAGGTTCCAGGTAAATACAGCATATGTGATGTATATATTGGGTCTAGAACCCTGTGAAATAAGAAAAGCAGTTTGAAGGCAAGTTAATAGGGAAAGTGGACAGTGAAGAAAAGATTAAAAGATCTCTGTGCTAGGGGTGTGCAGGGGGGGATATAATTTTTTTTTAAATTTGGGCATAATAAAGCTATTTTTTCAGTATTCCAGAATATACCCAAATACCAATACCAGTATTGTATTGGTACCTGAAAATATTCAGTATTCCTGAAAATATCTGGCTCCATTATATCCTATGGGGCCATTGTAGTCAATGGCAAAAATCTTCTAACGAGTATACAGTGTTGGAGGGGAGGGGGGTTTGAGGTAGAGGCACCAAAGTTGTACTGTAGCTGCTGGAGCCTCTCCCCAAAATAAGTCCCATGTTTGGCGAAGATTGGACCAGGGGGTCCAATTCTAGGGGCATCCAAAGAGGGTGCCCCCAATCCTCCATTGTTTCCAATGGAAGGGGGAAAAGGCAGGCAGCAGTGTCTCCCATAGAATCTCTGCACTAGAAAGTAAGTGAGGTTTGGTGTGAGGAGGTATGTTTGCAAGGCCAGCAGCAGAGCCAGTGCAATGTGCCCACCAGAACCAGTGCCACTGCAGCAGTCAGTGCCCAAACCGAACAGGACTCAAGTCAAATCTGAGAATCTGTGGGGGCATGTTTGCAAGGTGAGCAGCAGAACCAGTGCAATGTGCCCGCCACCAGAATCAGTGCCACTGTGGCCGTCAGTGCTCAAATCCAACAGGACTCAGGTCAAATCTGAGGATCTCTGCAGTATAAACTGAGGGGGCATATTTGCCTAAACCCAACAGGACTCAGGTCAATCTGAGGATCTCTGCAGTATAAAAAGGTAGGAAAGAGGCAAAAACAGCAGGAAAAAGAAGGCAAGTGGAGCTCTTTAAAGTTTAAAGCCACCCAGAGCCCGTATTCGGCAATGCTGAAAAAGCCAGAAAAACCAGAATATTTTCGGGGGGGTTTCAGCATTCAGTATTCGGCAGCTGAATCAGATCAGGGAATCTCATTCGGTATGCTGAATACCCGAAAAATGCAGAAAAGGCATTTTTCGGGGGGTTTTTCTTCAGTTCGTCTTTACTGAATGCACACCCCTACTCTGTGCTCTACAGATTCTTCACTGCCTACTGAATATTTTCAAGAAAAGTAGTGCAAGGAAGAATCAGCCATGTACGCTAACTACATATGCAGCCCCATTTTAATGTTCTCTTTGGCCATCAGACTTCCCACAATTCAATAAGGAAGAAGGTGACTCCCACGTTCAGACAGTGAGTTTCACAACAGAAATGGAATTGGAATATGGGCTTCCCACAGACAAATCCCAGATAAAACATGCATTTGCTGAGTAGGTTCAAGCAATTCTCCCTCCCCCCCCCCCACACCACCATTTAACCCATACATAGTGTCACCTTAAACACAAGGAATCGCTATGAACTGAAGAAGTCATTTAACGAAGTATTTCTGAATGGCAAAGGGGTTGGGATGGGGCTGAGGCTGGCACTTTTCACATATTCTCGAATCCTCATTTCAGAATAACATTTTTTAGTTTTGTTCAAAATTCTTGTCCCAGAGTTTGTGTGTGTGTGTGAAGGCCAAACTCTGGTGCTTCCTGCATTCTTCTCTTCCTTCTCACAGTATCCACAAAGTGTCAGGAAGCAGACTGGCTACAAAAAAATGTGATTTCCCTTTGCCACCTAAGGCAGCAGTTACCCAGACTTACTGGCTGCTCCTGATATCTATCCTAGTTTAAAGTTCCCCCCTGTTCTCAGTTCTCATCTCATCTGCCATTTTTCCAAAAAATGAAAACAACCCCCCCTAAACCATTTCCAACCCCCTGTTGTAGTGGCTCTGACCACAATCCTCATAGTCTCAAAATCTTCCCAGAGGGTTGTTTTTTTTCTTTTGAGCTTAATGTGTTTGGTCCCAATTTGGATCAGAGCCATGTGGTGCTGGGAGGGGAGGTTTAGCCCAGTCACTTCTACACATTTCACAAATCTAAAGCGGGCCCTTTGCTGTGCTGTAGAAGCTTAAAGGCAAAGAGACAAGGAAGAGGGAGAGAGAGACATCTTTTCCCCCTTTAAAACAGTGCCAGGGGCCTGGTCTCAATAAGTGAAACTGTGCAGGGCTGTTATCATAGAATCATAGAGTGGGAAGGGATCTCCAGGGTCATCTAGTCCAACCCCCTGCACAATGCAGGAAATTCACAAATACCTCCCCCCACCCCAGTGACTCCTGCTGTATGCCCAGAAGAGGGTTAACAAAACCCTCCAAGATCCCTGGCCAAACTGGCCTGGGGAAAAATGGCTTCCTGATCCCTGAACCTTCTCTGTCTTCACCATGCAGCCCCAAACAATGTCCCTGTTTTTAAAGGATTGGTAGAGATCTATGATCCCCATCATGCCTCGTATGATCCCTAGACTACCAAGCAGGAAAAGCAAGGAGAAAGCAGTTCCAGCTCCTCATATCTCACTGACCTAGGGGCATCTGGACAGGTACTCAAGTTGCAAAAAAAATCTCACACTGCTTCTAATCTCCAGCAAATTTTCCCACTATCGTTTTCAGATTTACTACCATGCTAGGAACTGCTACCTACCATGCTTCCCAAATTAATCCTGCACTGATGAGCTCTGAATGCTCACATTTGGATTCAAGAATGCAAATGGTCATGCTTCATAAGGAACATCATAAATTGCATACACTTACGAAAATCCGAGTGTGTTTGGCCACAAAGTGGGAGTGCCATTTATTCTCCACCCTCTTACTCAACAGAGACCCATGAGTTGACTGTTGAAAAGCTATCCCTCTTTGTACATATTCTGTCATTTTATAAGTTGATAGGACACTTTGTATGTATGCAAACGCACCTATGCTTGTTTCTACACCTTTTGAAACCAGTACAAATTTTCTTATTAGCTAAAAGAGAGGGAGAGACTGGACTCCTCGAGCTATAGTTGCCTGAATTTTTCCTTTAAAAACATCAGTTTCTCTTAGAAAAAACAATTACTGCAAGTTTGCAAATTTAACCAAGCTAAAATTAAACAAACATGCTGTGCTATACTGGGAGTTGGCTCCAGCCAGTTTTTCCCCTTGTGAAAAAGGAGGGAGGGGCCTCCTTTGACCACCCAAAATGGCTATGGGACCTGCATGGACTAAAGAGGGGAAAACTGGGAAAGACACAGTTATAAAGTTAGCTGGATTGAACCTCACTGTTTCACAGCATTTTTTAAGCATAATGTTAAGTCAGTCCTGCACAGGTTGTGACCCACCAAGCCGCACATAGCCCACCAAACATCGATGGTGGCCTACCAAGAGTTGTTAAACCTTTCATTTTAGTTTCTTGGTTTGGACTATAAAAATACAAACAGTTATCATACACCAGGCAGGTCTCAAGATCACGATTCTACAGGCCTGTGATAAGTTATGAATTATTTCCATAGTACATTCCCTTTTCAGCTTTGTTCTGAAGAATTATTTTCGGTAGTTTGACGAAGCAAATTCTGTGATAAAGAAACAGGCTGAAATTTCCGCTCCCATTTACACGGACCTCTTAGTGAACCCACTGACTTCCAACAGAATTTAATTCCACTTGTGTAACCCAGACAGAATTTTGGCCCTGACTGGAGGATACATTTTTCGAGACAAGACGGTAAACATAAAGATAATGCTGCAGACTGGCTGGCAGCCACACAGAATTTACCATATGGATGAGAGGTGAAGCATGCATTCTTAAACAACATTCAACGAAAACACTCCAAGTCCCACAGTTTAAAACAGTAAGTAAAGAGAAAAGTTACTACTCAGGGTAGCAAGTGCTTACATCATCCATTTTAAATGCTCAAGAGAATAATGGATTTCTTGCTCAGTGACCCAGACAAAATAATCACAGCTTTGTTTATCTTACCACTTGCCTTCAAACTGTGCGGAGGTCAAATTGACATTGTAGAGCTTAGCACCTTTTCAGTTATTGGGAACAACATTCACACCCGTTTGAGCAAGTGAGCTCAGGATGCGAGAGATGATTTGAAATCCCTGATATCAAGCCTGGCCTTTTAAAGTAATGTTCTTCCCTGGAAATATATGCACACATTCCCATATTGTTGCAGAAGTCGTAATGCATAGTTTTGAGCCCCCGATTGAATAATTACACATGGCATTCTCATTCTAAAGATTGACGCAGCAGCCACTGGACCCAAATTGGTATGCACTGACATAGCACCAATGTATTTGAATCCAGACTTGGGATTTTTATTTTCAACTAGGGTCCCTGTTGTCTGTTGCTGGCAGAAATCTTGAGCCAGACCTGAAGCTGGCAGTCATAATGCAATAGGTAGACCACAGTGCTCTGCTGATCAGAAAATCAAGCTTGGTTAACCCAAAAGTCTGACATAAATATGACCCGCAGGGGCTGATGTTGCACCTGTTCCCTTTTGTACCTTAGGAAGGTTCTGAGGCCAGAACATACTGTCCCCCTTATACCAGTGGCCTAATCTTAAACCTCATTCCAGGTACCCTGGTTCAAGAACTGGAGTCCTTAAGCCTTTCCAGATGACATTACTGAAATCAAAGCAGAAAGGAGGGAATGGGCATGAGTATGCTGACCCTACCCCCCAACTATCTACGATCACTGGCTCGTAAACACAGAGTCCATGTACATAGGAAGTGTATATATGTAGAATTATTCTCCATGCTCAGGAAAATTTCAAAAAGCAGCATTCTCTATCAGGAGATGGCATCTACACACGTACTCTTCCTAGGTATGTAGAATATGCTCCCCAGCTGGCAATCGCACATAGGCAGGAGGTGGGGCCAGCATGTTCATGTCTGTTTCCCCTATGCTCACCGATTTCAGTGTGCGTAACATCATTGCTAGAGGGCTCCTTACAAAATACAATCCTAAGCAAAGCAAGTGGGACAAAGTCTGTTGTGCTGTATTGCAGTTTCAATCCTGTTTTAATCCCACTGTTTGGTCACTGGCTCTCTCTACAGTGTGTAGAAAACTACACTTGGAAGCGGTGGCTATTCCACATAATATAACATGAAACTATGTTGTAGAGTGTGCACAGCATTCCTATTTTCATACCAACAAAAGTTGGCATAGCAGCTATATTTTCATACCAACAAAAGTTGGCATAGCTATAGCTGTATGTCATCCTGTTTACTGTACAGTGACAGACAAGATGGTGGGACTGGAACCCCATGAAAGCTGCTGCTAACTTCCCCAGGCTTCTTATGTTGGAACGATCAGCAGATGGTGATCTTAACTCAGAATAAATAAACATGACAAAGAACATTCCCTTGACAAAAATCACAGTCCATACATTTTTCAGTTGCAACAGTGGCACACTACACCCAATACTGATTGCGTTTCAGAGTTGGGTTGGTTGTTCGACAGTGCTGGATCATTTCTGGGTCAAGTTTGGACCAACTGCTTTGCAGAGGACATTCTGGAGCTGGATCAGCTGGAACAGGACGAAGCTGTTCTTGTCTGATAGCCACGAATGGGACAGTAACTGTGTTGCCAGAGGCTTTTAACAGGGGTGTCACTGTGACGGTAGGAACAGTTAAGCTCCTTTCTTGACAGAAACTTGGGCTGCTGAGCACTGCTGGTGGCTGGTCTGCAATTAGAGGTTTTGCCTTTTGTGGCTTATGGCACATAAGGAAGATGCAAACAGCCATGGCAGTCACAATGAATAAAACAGCAGCTGATATTAGTGGTATAATGATGAACAGTCGGTTATTGCTGCTATCTTGAGGCTGAACCAAGGTGCTTTTGGAATTTGCTTTTATCGTGGTCTCGGCCCATGCGGATCTGCCGTGTGCAAATTCCTCCTTAAGCAAGGCATCTTTATCCTTCTGATGCCCCCAACGATTCCGGTTGTGCCACAGAGTCTGCGCTGTATGTCCTGGTGTTCCTGTGTGCGTATCATACTTTGTAAAAAGCAAAGGTTCGTTCTTTGCAATGCTGTAACTCTTTAAAATGTTTGCACTAGTTAATAAGGTCACTTCTGGTGTAAATGTCTGGACCAATAAAGGATCATGTGGCACAATGACATAATGCAAGTGACCAACCGCAGGCTGGACATCATCTGCCCGGAGTATAAATGTGAAGGAGTCATTTAATACATCAACACCTGTCAAGTTGGCATCTGCTTCCAGAAATATAACTCCATTCTCGATGTCCCTCTGTGTGAACACGGACAGCTCTTTGCTTTTAATGGTGGTTAATGGCTCCCTGACCACTCTGCCATGAGCTGGAGGTACAATCACTTCAAATCTGGGATTGCTGTTTGTTAAAATTGCTAGCTGGGTAGCATCCACATCACTAGGTTTTAGCTTGTAAGCCATCTTATTTGGAATGTTCAGGCCAACTATCATTTGTACTAAAGGCTTTATTGTAAGGTTCAGAACCTGTCCTGTTAGATTACTATCTGAGGTAAACACCATGAATTCCAGTGTATCTCTAGATGCGGTGAAATCCATCATCCTATACAACAGTCTTCCTGCATATAAATCTGCTTGCCAGAACTTAGTTACCTGTTCATTGTTGATCTGTAGTTCCCCATAGCTGAACGGCTGTGTTATTTCAAAGCCAACATCTGTGTTTTTTCTGTTGGTTGTAGCTGAAAGGTGTGCATTTGTAATAGCAACAGTATTCTGTCCCTGTGGAAGCACCACCTCAGATAGGTTGACCAGGGTGACAGATGTGGGCGTTACTTCAAGAGTAAAGAGTTTGTATAAGGAGTGATGTTTTCCATCTGTCACACTGAAGTAGAAAACCCCAGAGGAAGAACTTCCATCTTGTATGAACCAAATTCTGCCAGCATCAACATCAGCTTGAGTGAAATCAGTGATGGATTCATTCAAATTAGTCTGCCATGCTAGGTAGCCATTGTGGGGGTTGCTGATAATGTTGTATTTGATCTCTTCTGGGGTGTTATCCAAGTCTTCTACTTTCAGGCTTTCTGGTCCCAGAACTGCTGTATCTCCTTGTAAAATATTCAAATATAGCTTTTTGGTCTTCAGCTCTGGAGGCTGATCGTTCACTGGAACAACACTGATATTGAATGTCTCTTCCAAAAATTCATTTTCAGGTTTTGTGGCAGATTTGCTCTTTTGATTTATCCACACAGCAAAAGTAAACTGATCTGTGAGTGATTCAGAGTCATCATGGACATAGGTGATTCCAAATTTGTTAATAATGTATTGAGAGAAGTTGGGCTTCTCTCTAGTAATGTTTCTTTCTCCCACAACAATTCCGCCATGTTGTGGTAATGATGTGACTCGGTACCATACTTCATATGCAGAACGTTGTGCCTCAGGTAATTTAAACAACAGGTTTGATCCGTCCAGGTTCGTTCTGTCAATTAAAACTTTGCCCCCCTCCTGGACAACAATACCTGCCAATAAAGGAACACAATGATTTCAAAACTTTTTCATTCATAAGAATACTTACCATTTATATAGTGATTTACCTTATTTTGTTACATTCTTTACAACATCCCTGTAAGGTAGTCTGGTACCATTACCCCCATGTTGCACATGGGTGGCTGAAGCAGAGGGTCTTACCTCACTGCCCTTCACTAACAGTACAATCCTAAGCAGAGTTACATACTTTTAAGGCCATTAACTTAAAGGGGTGTAACTCTGTTTAGGATTGCACTGAGACTTCGTGGTGGATGTAAGTTTTGATCCTGGACTGTATTTTTTAAATTTATTTAAAATATTTATAACCCACCTTTCCACAATTCCCAAGGCAACTTACAAAATGTACACATATACAATTACAGTTAAAACACATTAAATACATCGTTAAAACATTGTCACTGCCAGCTGCCAGAGACATTCATTAGTTACTTTCACTAAAGGTGGGGTTAATAGGTTTAAACAATTCTTCTTTGCACCTTTTATGGAGGTACGAGAGTACAGGAGCTTTCCATACCATGTCTGGCAGTCTAATCCAAAGTGTGGGCAAAGCCGCTGAAAAGGAGCATGTGTGCACTACAGTGGAATGGACTGTCAGCAGTGAGGCACTTCATGATGCCAGTTGGCCCTCATGGGGATATGAGAATCACAATTTTCCAGATTAAAACTCATTCTCCTAGCCAGTGTGTGACAGAACTGACGCAGAATATAAGTGTAATGGGCACAGAGACACAACATTCTCCCTGGAGAACCATCCACGGCTGGTTTATGGACACAATTCTAGTGGACTGGATAGTACCAAGATTTTATTTTTCTGAATGGAAGCCAGACATGACCACAAAGGGACTGGAAAATATCGGGTCCTGGAACTGACAAATGCTGGGCCAGCTAGACCGCTATTTAGAACTGAAGAAAAACATTGAGTTAGATTCTCCCCACCCCCCCAGTATTTTCTAGGGAGCAAGAATGCAGGGGGCATTTCAGGTTGCTGAGGAAGGGAGGAGGTGAGAAAGTTGCAGTCTGTGAGCAGATATCCTTTCACCCACAAAAACTCCATCAGATCTAAGCCATTAATTTTCTGGTTTGTATACAGGATATGGAACCGGCAAAGAAAACAAAGCAGAGACCCAACGTGGTATATCACATGGAATAACTTGGACCAAAGAAACCTGGGATCCAATCCTTGCTAAAATTTAGGTGCTGGGCATCACTGGATTTTTTTTTAAGAATAAGAAAGAACTATTTATTTATATATGGCATATGTATGCTGCTTTTCTTCCCAAAGGAACCTAAATCAGCTCACAGAAAAATACAAAAACACCATTTTGCTAATAATTCAGCTAATCAACAAAAAACCCAACTTCTAAACAAACAGATCCTGGGTTGGTCTTCAGAGATAAAGCTGCCTAACACAGGCTCCAGACCTTGGCCAGGCCTTAAGTACTTGCAAGGAGAGGAAGACAAACATAGTCCAGAAACATCTTCCTCAGATTTCCCCCCCACCCCCAAGCCATAATTGTACAGGGATATACACGGCCTGAACTCTTTCAGGAAAATGTGAAATACAAATATGATTTAAAATTGTACAATATTTTACCTGTATTTGCAAGTAGCTGACTGCTGTGATCACGCCCTTTTAGTTCATAAGAAATATTAATATGAAACACCTGGGGACCCAAGACTATTGGTGGGGAAGAGACTGTAAAAGTAAAATGATCTTGTGCATGCCATCCAATTTCCTCCTTCCTGGTATGTTCATAGACGACTGAACATTCATCTACCTGCCCAGAGGAGAACAAAAGGGAACAGTGCAACAAACAGACATGGCAGAAAAATCAGACCTAAACACATTTTTTGTTAAATCTTTGGCCTACAGAAAAAGAATTACTTCACATATGGAATTTGGCCAAACCTTAGCATTAAAACCTATAATCCTGTGCAAGCACTATGGGAACTCTGCAAACCGCAACATCTTAATTCTGTGTTATCCAAGAGATTTAGCCTTCATTTTGGCTGACAAATGCACTGACTTACAAGAGATGAGCGCTTGGAGACCCTGGAGATTTAATCAAAGGGTGCTTTCAGAAGTGATTTAAATAAATCTATACACAGTCGTGTTTGACATACTGTGTACAATTTTGCTTGCCCTGTCTCAAAGACACCATCAGGATTTGAATGACCATCTGCAAACCAAATCCTGGTTTCACAAAGTAACCATACTTAAAATAGAGCTGTTTACCCATTATGTCTTAGCTGGGCCAGTCTCTGTACCTTTACTGACTTTCTCTGATGATCCAATCATCCTTGGATCTAGTAGCTATTTACAATAGTCCAGCCTACCCCCTTTATGTTATACATGATATTATTTCTGGTCAGTTTCCTTCCATATTGATCAAACACAAACCATAATAACTTTTCTTTCAAAAGATGGTCATAATCATCCTTCAATAAGCTCATAAAAATAATGGAAACTAGGATATAAGTGTATAATAAAGGCATGTTACCAACGGTCATCATAAGACAAACACCATAGATTGTGTAAAGGCATGTTACCAACACTCATCTTAAGACAAACACTTACCATAGATTGTGTAAAACTGGAAATATTTTGGGTGCTGTTATCAGAAAGTACTCTGATGAGTCTGCCAAGTTTTGGAGAAATTGTCACTGTAAAAATTATAGTTCTGTTTTCTGCCCCAGCCACATCATTGGTGATGACTTTCAGATTGTGGGATGTAATTTGTTTCCTAGAACCTGAATGTGAATACCAGTTATTTATTTGTTATTTATTTACTCATTATTTTAGTTATTTATTTATTCATTGTTATTTATCTATTCATTATTTTATTTACAAAATTTATACCCTGCCTTTCTGCCTTTATTTAAGTATTTAAGTGTGTACGAATGGGGCATTTAGAATAATGTATATTGATGCTTTCCTCTGTAAAAAAGCTTTACTCACATAGAAAGTTAGTATGCCAGACACAAAAGCTGTAGCTTAGCCCCATCCCAGATGTACTAGCTTTCCATACACAGGGCATTTGTGGAACATTAAAAGTATGACTTTCTTCACCTAACAGTATAGACTAAAAATGACTTTACCACGCCCTATTTCCACATGTTTGAATAAACCTTTTAGTACTGCTGAAATAGCAGGGGTCGTTTCGTAGAAAAAGAGCTAGGGGAACTCATTAGCATAGCTCATTAGCATATGCCAGACCCCCTGACATCATTGGAAGTGTGTCATAAGGCCACACACCCCGCCCCCAACGGTCCCGGCCGCTGCCGCCAGCCTTGCAGCTCCACTGCCGAGCCCCATGAGGGGCCCGGCGGTGGACCTGCAAGACCGGTGGGAGTGCAAGGAAGCCCGGCGAAGGCCCTCCCTGGCCCCAGGCAGGCAGGGGTGGGGAGAGGCAGGGAGGAAGCAACTTACCCTCCCTCTTCTCCTGCCTCCTCCTGGCTGAATGAGGGCCGGAAGCGGGGCGGCCGGAAGCAGGGGGCGGGGCTTCGTTATGTGCCCCGCCCCCATACCACACCCGGGGGAACTGCGATCCCCCGTGATCCCCCCAAAATGACCTCTGTGAAATACTCTTTGCTAGCAAACGCTCACCATGTTGAGGTTCACAGGAACACATGAACAGGAGAGTTATTAAATATCGTACCTTTTATATTGCCACTAAGATTAGAGTATTAACAGTACAATCTGGAACAAAGTAACTTGGTCCAGCACAGTGAAATTAATCATAGTCTAAAAATGGGGTAGATGAAATCAAAGTTACAGAACTGACTAATGCACTGCTTCCAGTAAAATATAAATAAAAATCACAATGATGTGTTTCACCAGTAATAAGATACATGATTGTGTAGTTAAAGAAGTAAAATTTATTTGTTGCTATGTCATGTGCTCAACAGATGTTGTTATGTAATGGGCCAAACAGCCGAACCAGGAACCCATCCAAACTTACAAAAAGTCAGCAAGAACAAAGAAAAGTAAAATAGAATAATTTCTTAACTAATCAATCTTTGATAAGATCGAAAAAATAAAACTCAAGTCATCCAGGATTGCCCCCAAACAGCTTATATGAATCTTCAGTCAGTATTCTTAAAAGATGAACTGCTACCTTTATCATATAAATCTCGTCAGGTATCAGAAGCTAAGCGGGGTTAGCCCTTGTTAGTACTTGGATGGGAGACCACCAAGGAAGTCCAGGGTTGTTACGCAGGGGCAGGCAATGGCAAACCACCTCTGCTCATCTCTTGCATTGAAAAATCCTACAGAGCTGCCATAAATTGGATGTGACCTAATGGCACTTTCCAGTGCCTGTATATATGAACATGGAACAACTAAATGACCAGTTCAGAATGTCTAAACTTTGGTCACTTTATTTCAACCTAACCTACTTCACTGGGTTTTTGAAAGGACAATGGGGATGGTATCATACATTTATTTATTTAGATTTGATTTCTAGCCCACCCTACCCTGCAATGCAAGGCTCAGGGCGGTTTACAACAACATGATAAAATACAGGAATACAATAACAATACAATAAATTATTCTAATATCAACAGTTATTAAAATCTAACTACAATGTCATTTATAATATCATTTACGGCACCACTAAAAACTAGTATTCCTGAGTCAGCGCCACACATGGGCACTATAGATGGTAACTAGTAGCGCAGGGGGTGGGGAGACGAGTAAACAGTATAAGATGGAAAACGCAAAATTTATAGCAACCAGAGGCCATAGGAAGCACAATATAAAAATGTAACAATGGATAAATAAAAAATGTAGGCTATGCCAGGAAATTAGAGAAAGAAATGTAATTATTTCTACATATTGAGTCGGATCCCACCTACAATTTTCTCAGATGGAAAATTTCCATCAATGGGACCAGAGGTCCATCAGTGGCTATTAGCCACAAGGTATAGATCGGAACTCTCAGTCTGGGGCACCTGGTATTTTTGGCCACTGTGTGACAGACTGTTGGACTGGATGGGCCACTGGCCTGATCCAACATTGGCTTCTCTTATGTTCTTATGACTTCTTCCTCCTGCTGCAGCCTGAAATGCCCCCCCCCAGCTGCTCCTGGAAGATGGGGCACCAGCAAGAATAGACTGAGAGAGGATCAATTATCTGCTGTGAAAAGGAAGGGATCGGTGAAAATTGACAGAAACCTACCTGGTGATTTCATCATAGCTACAATTGCTCAGTTTTGATTTCAAAACTGCCACTTCCTCTCAGGCAAGGCCAGAAAGATCAGCGTCAGGACAGACTCTGGTGAGTCATGGGTAGAGTCTGCAGTCTGTTGACTTTAAACCCCCAAACATGCTAACTTGACAGAAAACAAATTTGCTGGTCAAAGCAATAAAAATACTATCTAGTTGGCAGCCTCAATCACAATAGGCCCAAAATATCAGAAACTGCAGTTCTGGATGAACGAAGAGCCATCTCCCCCCCTCCCCCCTCCTGTGCCTTTAACAGAAGCATGAAAAGTGGACATTCAACTGGTCAAAGCAATCATGAAGATGGAAGGCATGAAGATGGAAGGGAAGCTCCACTTGTTTGATTTCTGCCAACTGCACAGCTATGAAAAGCAAAGGAACCTTGCCAGGCAGAGATAGCAATACTAAGCAGAGCTACTGAAAGCCAGACAAAGATTTCCCCTCTCGTATCATCCAGACTCAACACTAACATTACGTGAAAATAAATCACACAGCTTGCCTGGTTCCATGAGTCCCCCACAGTGACTCAGGCCTACAGAAATTTCATCCTAACAAATACTAGAACGTTAACATGTAGAGTATCAACTTGAGTACACCCCGTGACTACACTACCATAAAACAAATGTTGCGACTGTTATGTCCCCTATACCTCAGTGCTTGGAAACACCATCAGAGCATAGCTTTTCTGTATCTGTAAATGAAAACAATGCGGAGTGAAAACCAGTGCTAATCCAAGTGCAGAGTGCTGCAAGAAGAATTTGCTCAGATTGGGATGGGCCAGAGTCTGGCCTCAGTCAGCCATGAAGCTTACTCGGTGAATTTGGTCTAGTCCAGTAGCTCTAACTCAGTGGCTCGTGGACAGCCATATTCACAGTTGTTGTTGGTGGAAAGTGCCATCAAGCTGCAGCCGATTTATTGATGACACTGTAGGGTTTTCAACGCGGGAGATGTTCAGAGGTGACTTGCCGTTGCCTGCCTCTGCATCATGACCCTGGACTTCTTTGGTGGTCTCAGGGGCCAACCCTGCTTAGCTTCCAAAATCTGATGAGATCGGGCTAGCTTGGGCCATCCAAGTCAGGGCAGTTGCTATCAGCCAAAAGAGCCACATTGACTGCCATTCCTGCCATGAGGCCTGCACCTCAGACTCACAGCTTCCCTGTTCCTCCAGTGGTGGCTGTTTCAAGGTGAGAGGCTCTCCTGGGCAAGGACCTAGCCTGCTTTCCTGAAATGTGGATGAATCCAGCCACCTGTGAATTTCTGTAGGCTATCACCATGTTTTGAAACTCCACTGGTGATTCCCTCTTTCATATTCTAAGTCTTGAGAAATATGGAGCTAATTATGCCCTTATACTATGCTTCCAAAAATTCTGATTCACAAAAAGATTGAGGTTGTAAGACCTGACAAAGGTGCACAGAAATGGGATTCTTTTTACCAGCTCCCTGTATATGGAGTTCATTTTGCCCTTATACTAAGCTTCCAAAAATTCTGATTCACAAAAAGACTGAGGTTGTAAGACCTGACAAAGGTGCACAGAAATGGGATTCTTTTTACCAGCTCCCTGTATATGGAGTTCATTTTGCCCTTATACTAAGCTTCCAAAAATTCTGATTCACAAAAAGACTGAGGTTGTAAGACCTGACAAAGGTGCACAGAAATGGGATTCTTTTTACCAGCTCCCCGTATATGGAGCTAATTTTGCCCTTATACTATGCTTCCAAAAATTTTGATTCACAAAAAGATTGAGGTTGTAAGACCTGACAAAGGTGCACAGAAACAGGATTCTTTTTACCAGCTCCCCATATATGGAGCTAATTTTGCCCTTATACTATGCTTCCAAAAATTCTGATTCACAAAAAATTGAGATTGTAAAACCTGGTGAAGGTGCACAGAAATGGGATTCTTCTTACTGGCTCCCCGTAGTCTTGCAAGCTTCATGTTGTGAACCCGACAACTCTCTGAAGTGTTAATGTCTTGAAATATTGTGCATGAGTTTTGTTTTGTTCATATTATTCAAGCTTGTGAATGTACTCTACCTTTATAGCCACTGACACAATACAAATATTGTTTATATAAGTTACATATTTATTTCAGTCTTAATATACCATTCATTGTACATGGTGTGTTAGTATTTGAATATTTCCTAAAATGTGGGGCAGGTGCCACATTGGGAAATGGTGCTCAGAAGAGTCACAGGTTGCATGTCAAAGAGCCACATGCGGCTTCTGAAACACTGAATGAGTCTCACTGGTCTAGTCATTCTCTTGTACCTCACAGGGTTGTCACAAGGATAACACGGAGATGGAGAGAATCATTGTATGGCTGCCCTGAGCCCCTTGAAGGAACGCTAGGATAATATATATATTATATTAAAATAGGCTTTAAAGAGTACACCCTCAGCTACTTCTTATGAACCTTAGTAGAGGCCCCGTTCACACGCCGAATTTGCCGCAGGAGAGCCATGAATGCTGGGCGGATTTTCAGGGCGCGATCACACCGCAACATCTGACAAGCGTAGCGCACCCGTGGCCAACCCATGGCGTGCCACCAAGGCGTGCAGTTAAAAAGTATCTCAACAAATGTACTAGCAAATGGTTTGCCATGGGCTGCCAACGGAATCGTTCCATGTGATTGCGCCGGCGCGCAGCTTTCCCCCCAGCTGTCCTCCTTGACGCGCACATGCTAATGGACGAAACCGCAGTGTGCCGCCGTCGCATCTGATTGCGTACTGGCAGATCTAATTGTGCCGGCACAAAGAGCCACACCTCCCTGTGTGACTGGGGCCAGAGACTTGCATTCCAAGCAATGTGACCTGACTGCATGTATGACTTGCAGAACCAACGTCAATGACTCAGCAGAATTATTTTATGTAGACCCATGATAATATGCAAACATGACTAGGGTGGGAACTCATCAACACATTTATTTCAGCATTTAAGAAAAGGATTTCCCTTTGCAAACAAACGAATAAAACAATCAAGCAGAAAGGGGGGGGGATTAACACAGCTAAGAAGCCCCAAGAAATCCAGGGGAATCTAAGGTGAATTGTGTAGCCTAAACTGTTTTTAATTTATATAAGCAATTTTCTAACTCAAAGGAAGAAAGAAAGCTCAGCAGCTATTGTAGGCTTCACAGAGCACAATTTATGGCGTTGAGAGAAATAGTATTCTTTTAATGTGGGAGAACTGGCAGAAAAAAAGGAATGACTCGGCCTTCAAAAATGTATCAAGCATCATTTGCCTGCAATTCCTAACGAAAGCTCGAGCCTGAAGTGATCTTGCACACTGCGGGGACAGTGGTTTAGACTGAAAATCCTTGCAAGTGCACTGTAATTGGATCACATTTATTCCAAAAGAAATCAAAGCCTCGGACTGGGTTTCTTTTGTTTTACTGTGAGATGAATCTGCACTCTAAAATACAAATTCCACGAACAGAATACATTATAATACAGTAAGCAGATCTGCATTTGCTGTATGTTGATTTGGCACTGCGCCTGTGTTTGCTTACAAAAGTCAGGACCTGCAATCAGGAAATACCACCTTCTCAATGGCACTGAGCAAACTTTGCACACAAAAGGTCCCAGATCCAAGGATCTCAGGCAGTAAGGCTGGGAAAGACCCAGAACTTACACCCTGGATGTCTTCTGCCTTTCATGTGTAACCACCACAGGGTTAGGTTGGCTACAGGCCAAGGAGGCTAGCAGTTAAATGTGGTTACTTACCAAGAATCGGTCCTGTGTGAAAATGCTAATCTGATACTATGTTCCCTCCAATCTGGAGATAACTAGCGTTGTACTTATCTGCCAACTGCTGCAAAATTCCTTTTTTTAAAGGCCCAAACGCCTCAATTCCAAACACATTTGCTTGGAAATAAAAGCCACTTTGGGGCAATCAAACCAGTTTACTTTTTTCTGTACAGGACAATGTGGTGACTCATATTGTGTGCCCTGGAGGTGTTTTTATATTGTGTAGAATCTTGCTGCTTCGTGCCCTTAAGTATACATCAATTCACACACTCTTAGGGGAGTAGAGAACAAGACTAATGATCACCAGGCAATGTGGATAAATGCAGACCTGGGTGCACATATAGATGACAGCCAGTGATCCCCCTAAGCAGAGTTAGTGTGAGCTAGCTCACGGTTATTTAGCCTCCGGCTCACACATTTTTGCCTTAGCTCAGGAAGGATGGCTCCAGAGCAAACTAATTTATGCAGGAGCCAAATCACTCACTCACAACTTTAATGCCAGTTGCTCACCAAGTAGAATTTCTGCTCACAAGACTCCACAGCTTAAAGGGAGCATTGCAGCCTGCTCCAAAACGGCAAAAGATTTCTCCTGAGGACCGTACACAGAGATTGAATAGCATGGGGGATAAGACTGAACCTTGTGGAATCCCACAAAGCAGGACTTGGTGACAGCTGGTCTCCAAAGGTAACCCTCTGAGTCCAACCTCTAAAGAACAAGTTAAGCCATCCCAACTATGGTGGAAAAAATCCTGTTCTGACCTGCAGACCCTATTCCACTGTGCCCTCCAAGTTTTTCCCAGCACCTGGAGGGGCCTCTCTCTCTGTTTAGCCACTGCCACCAGTGTTCCCTCTAAGTTGAGTTAGTTTGAGCTAGCTCACAGTTTTTTAGTCTCCAGCTCACACATTTCTGTCTTAGCTCAGGAAGGATGGCTCCAGAGCACACTAATTGATGCAGTAGCCAAATCATTGTCTAATGTCAGTAACTCACAAAGTAGAATTTTTGCTCACAAGACTCCACAGCTTAGAGGGAGCACTGGCTGCCACCACCTGGCCTTTGTAGGAATTGCCCACTGAGAGGGCCACAGCTCCCAGCTTCCCTTCCCTGTTCTGAGGCCTTGCTTCCATGTCTCCCTCTATCCAGTGTATGGTTACCACAGGAAGTGCTTACTGCCTTGTGCGCCACTGGGGGAGTAGCCACTCACCATCTGAGTGCCCCTCCCTTTCCTCCTGGCACTCCTTTTTAAAATAGCATGTCCAGAGCAATGGAAGTCTAAAGTGGTACAGAGAACTGTTACCAGCATTAGAAGTTAATTATAAAGTATTTAGTAAAAAGAAAATGTCCACATGCATACTTTCAGCACAGCATAAGACCGAGCAAGGGACCTAATTAAAAGTGTAAAATGCAGTTCCTCTGTACCTCCCTCTGTACATGCCCTAGCAGATGTCAGCCTGAGCTAGACTCTTTAGTTTAAAAGGTTACAGTTGTTCTGAAGGGTTCAGGATCAAAACTTGCTGAGATTTTTGGGCTGGGACAACTGTGTGATGAGAAGCTTGTCAGCATCTTCTCCCACATGCCGGTTTCCCATGCCTTGAAGCCTCTGCTGAGTGTGGGCCAGCACATGGCAACAGCTTCCTCCTACAGACCTCAGGTATGTCTGCTTCAGTACAAAAGATCCCCTCCTTCTCACTCCCAGGAGTTTAATCAACCCACTTTCTCCTCCCACTCACCAGGTCATGTCAGGTCAAGGAAGGTTCCCCTGAAGTCACCAGGAAATTTTTTCCTGAAGCCTTTCTAGCACCTTAAGTCCTCCAAATCTCTGTTCCCTGCTAGACATCACCTGTCTGTCTGGGGGTGAGGAAGCCTGACCATCCCATTGTCTCTCACTAGACCAATTAGCATTTCTAAAAGTGTGGCTGAGGTGAGGTTGGAAAACACTGGTATTGACGTTCCACCCTCCTGCCTGTACTCTGCCAAGAGAGAGAAAAACCTTTTAAAAACTCAAGATGAAGGTTTTTCTCAGTTCAAACTTCCAAAGAAAAATGCATTTCTTCCCACCAAGGCATTTCCCTTAATCTCAAATTCTTCCTCCAGGAGCCCCAGTAAGACGGCATGTTCCATTGTATCAAAGGCTACTGACAGATCCAGTACGAGCAAGAGAGAGTCTGTATTCAAACAGAGATCACCAACCAAAGCCACCAATGTGTTCTCCATTTCATAGCCTAGTCTGAAGCTTGACAGAAAGAGGTTTAGGGCAGATGAGTTATCCAGAAAGGCATGGAGTTGTTGTGCTACCATCTCTCCATCATCTTGTCCAGGAAGGGCAGGGTGGAGACTAGGCACTAATTGGTCATATCATTCTTCTCTAGTGATGGTTTGTTTATGTTCAAGAGAAATGACGGTCTGTCCTGGGGAATGCACCCTGGATCACTGACTGATGTGGCAGTGCTTTCAACAGCCAAGAAGGGCAAGGAACCTGTGAATTCAGAGGTTCAGACCTCAGGATTGGCAGGTGCCAAGCTACTTTGAAAAGCTGAGCTGTGTGTGAATTAGCTGATGGAATGACAGCAGCAAAGTAGGATTTATTTGCATCCTTCACTGCTGACTCATTGGTCTTCTAATAAGCCCTAAGGTCCACTCTGTGCTATTTGGTTCAAGATTTCTGGCAAAGTTGTTCTAAGTGTTTTCCAGCCCCCTTCAAGACACTCAGCTCAGCAGTAAACTAAGGCTCCGGATTCCACCTACAGAGTGGGAGTAGACAAGTGGCAACCATGTCAATAGCTTCCAGGAGCCAATCATTCCATGCTTGTCCAGCCTTACACTTTCCTGAGCCTGCGGGGCCTGTGACTGGGAGTAGGCTACCTAAGGGGAAACAACCCCAGGCCCTCCCAATTCTGAGACCTCAGAATCCCTGGGACAATGGCAGAGGGGGAAAGGGCCAGGATTGAGCACAGCTGTTTGTAGGGATCCCCTAGGGCTTTTGGGGAATCAGTTGGATCCATTAGTCTCCATTAGAAGACCAATTTGACCAGCAGTCTTGCAGACTGCCGGTACTACATTCACCTGTGTCTTGAACAGGCAGTGGTCAAACCATGATACATGCTGAATGTAACCCTAACCTCTACATGTGCTTAGGAACCAATTTCTTCAGGAGTAAGACAGTATTGTCGTTAATATTGTAAGCTGCTTTGGATATTTATTAATGAGAGAACAAGCAAATAAATGTTCTACTGAGGTGAAAAATCATGGCAGAATATTCATTGCTGAAATATAAAATAGCTTACATCACAAACTTTGATTAATGCAAATTTAAGGTACGTCAAACTTACATGCTCACACAGTGTCACTTCTCTACCTAGTACTGGTAGACATGCTACTTCACAATTCTGGTTTTGAATTTCCTGGATAAAAACAGAATAAAAATATAACATCCTACCTGGAAAGACTTCCAGCCCATTGTTATTTTGTAGGTAGATTATGAGAGCCTGAGCTGTGATGCTGAAAATTTGTCGAGGTGCAAAGTTCACACCATCCGTCACTTGAAAATTGAAGCCTCCAGACATGGCTCCTAAAAGGGTAAGAGCAACAGATTCTCATCAAAACATTTTTCCACTGAAAGGCTTAACAGTGCAAGTTAGGATGTGGTTTTTTTCAAAAAAGTAACTTAATGTAGTCCATTTGGGATAACTACAGAGGAGCTTCAATGTGGACCATGGAAGTGAATCTTGCATAGAGTGGATTTTTTTAAGGTGGCCTCAGATACCATTTCCCCTACTATATGATGACAGCTTCAAACACTGTGGGAGCAGGCCAAGCAAGTGTGACGTATTGCAATGGGGCTTATAGCAGGAATCGCCCTCCCTAGGGCAGCAGCCTGTATCAGGATACCCATGGGTGTTCTGAATAGGGGTTCTATACCCTGCAGCTTTACTGGGGGTATGCCGAATGAAACAAAAAAAGTCTTCTGTTGGCAGATACGGATAGAGAATGTCAATTGAATCGCCCTGGGGAGAGAGTTCCAAAGTTTTTATCTATTATTAATGTTTAGAGGTCAAAATAGAGATTTTAAAGCAGAAGTCAATACACGTAACAGGAAGTGAACGTGGTTGGATTCTGAATGACTATAGTTGCAGCCAGGTACTCTTAAAGGTTCAGAGAAAATGGCTAACAACTGCCAGTCTGTTTCTTTAACAGAGGCTTAACGGGATGTTATGTACCAGGGGGTATGATTTACCTCCATGCCATGAAAACCTTCAGATGCCCTCTTCCAAACACTAAGCTTCTGTTAAAGGAACAGAACATTTTTCTCCCAGCCTGCTGGCAACCCTACCAGACAGGAAAGGCCACTTCCAGCCTTTGCTCCATACCATGGACCCTAATCTCAGCAAGCCAGACTATTTGTTCCAACTCTGCATTACATTTCTTTCCTTTCCTATTTAATAACTGTGCAAACTGGCCAACAGTAAGTATGAGGTCATGCAAGGCCAGGAAGCATATAGATTCTGTGGTGGCATATGCCTGAGAAATTATATCCTGTGAATGGAAAAACACGATCTTATTTGGGCATGCGAATCAAGTCAGTGCAGCCTAGCCGATATGCTAAAAGCACACAGAAGGCCATAACTATCATCGCTCTTTGTCTTTCATTAAAGTAGACTGAACAGTAGGGTCCAACAACTGAGCCACCTAGAAGGGTTTATTGATG
Source organism: Gekko japonicus (assembly GCF_001447785.1). NCBI lineage: Eukaryota > Metazoa > Chordata > Lepidosauria > Squamata > Gekkonidae > Gekko > Gekko japonicus. Next base: position 1,520,389 of record NW_015160840.1, read on the forward strand.
TCCTGGGTGACAGGACATACAGCTAATGCCTGTGATACCTAGAACTTGGGCACCCAATGAAGTGGATGGCAGGCAGCAGATGCCGGACAGACAGAAGGAAGTACCACACAGAACGAAGTAGCATTGGGATTTTGTGATGGCCACTACATGAGGTGTTTTTTTTAAATGAGTCAGCTGAGTGAAACATCCATTTAAAACTCTGTGGGGCCCAATTTGACTCAGGACCAGGGTGTGGGGGGAGAAGCTTTTGCCTCCCCCCTGCTTCCTGGAGGCAAAATGGCCGGGGGGGGGGAGTGGGACCATTTCAGAAATGGAAAACAGCACAGGAGGAAAGCAGGAGCCCTTCTAACCTCCATGCTTTGCTCCCAAGACACACTGGGCCCCCGTAGCATTTAAATGGATGTTCCCCACAGCTGCCGAGTGGCTACGGGGAAAGGGATTCTGGTCTGTGTTCGTTAAAAGTCTTGTCTGGTTTGGCCCTCAAATGGTTTTAAAAAGGGATTAGATAACTTTCTTGGAAGATAGGTCCATCAATGGCTACCACCCAAGATGGCTAAAGGAAACACTGATGTTCAGAGGAAGTAAACTTCTCAGTTGCAAGTTGCTGGCGGGTGACAGCAGCAGGGAGAGGTTCTGGACAGTCACTGTTGGAAACAGGGTGCTGGACTAGACCTAGAAAAACTCTTATGTTCTCAGTTATTACACCAGAATTCTTAACAGAGTTAAAAACCTTCATATCATCTTCATATGAGCATTTCACTTACGTACCACTATGGACAAATACTAACTGTCCTTCTTCAATGTGAGCTTGGGTAAAATTGAGGATACTTTTGTTTGGAGAAGACTTGAGAGCTAAATGACCATTATTTGGAGGTGAAACGGAGTATATTAGTTCTGAAGGAGAGGAATCTTGATCTTCTGCAGAGAGATCATTCACAGTTATCTCAGTGACAGAGCCCACCCAGACCTTAGAGAAGAGAAATAAGAAAATATTACACAAACTGATCCTGCTTATCAGAAGCACTTACATATATTCAGGGCTGAAACAGGTTGATGAAGCACAGGACGTTTAGCATTTAATATAATTCACAGTACAGCCCTAAGAGTTACAACCTTCTAATTCCATTAAAGTCAATGGGCTACGACGAATGTAACTTTATTTAAAGGTAAAGGTTCACTTGCTCGAAAGCCAGTCGAATCCGACTCTAGGGTTGCGGTGCTCATCTCCGTTTCAAAGCCGAAGAGCCAGCGCTGTCCGAAGACGTTTCCGTGGTCATGTGGCCGGCATGACTAAACACCAAGGCGCACAGAACGCTGTTACCTTCCCACCGAAGTGGTACCTATTTATCTACTTGCAATTTCTTGCTTTCGAACTGCTAGGTTGGCAGGAGCTGGAACTAGAGACAGGAGCTCACCCCGTCTTGCGGCACCCGGGTCTTGAACTGCTGAACTACTGACCTTCCACAGCCTGCAGTTCAGCGTCTTAACCACTTGAGCCACCGCAGCTCCTATCAACTTTATTTAGGACTGTGCTATTAGAATTTCAGACATCAAAACACACCCTGCAAGAATTTGAAGGACCAAGACAAGAAATGGCATAGCCTGGGAGCATTTGAACAGTTGCAAAAATATTTTGTATTACACGCTCTGGGAGCGCTTAAATAGCGTTAATTTGCGGTGGGCTGAGTTTTCAATTGGACTTTACTGAAATTATGGTTTCACTATTGTTATTGTTACTGTACTGCTATGCTGTTAGCTGCCCCAAGCCCCATTCTCGGGGCGGGGGCGGGATAAAAATCTAATAAATAAATAGTTGGCACGGTCAAACAGTAAGAGTTGGACAACTAGTTATGGAGCACATATACTTGGGCATAGTGAGCACGTTACATACAACTCTTCCCCCCAAACGTAACATTAACGTGTACATTATCGGTGACAAAGAGGTCAAGCAACCTCTGTTCATCCCTGTTTAAAGGTCTGGCCCTGACCAGAGGGAAGCTCCCTGGCCCCTCCCCTCCCCCAGTGTTCCACAGCCACTAACCCAATGGTGGGGGAAGAGACAGCCGCACAGTTGATACGTGGAACTGCTCAACATCCTCCCATTCCTTCCTTCCTCTTCCACAGGCGCAAGAAAAGCTCTTGCCTTAATGGCAGCTAGCTGGATTTATCTCTAAATAACCGTTGGAAATGTTGTTGTGTTTTCCTGAGAGAAAATGTGTAAACGTTTAAGAACATACTGATTAAAGACTGATCAGGTGACTAAGGGCAAAAATAAATTCAGGAGGCAGATCATTGGCCATCTCTAGAGGATGCCTAAATTCTCCCTAGTAGTTCTTTACAGATATCTGGCTTTCTTGTCTTTCCTAAATAGACGTTCTGAACTGGCTGTCTAAAATACCACTTGTCATAGCTTAAGTAGTTCCATTGGCTGAAGCAGTTACTAAGGTTTGCGAATGATTGTCCGTGTGTCCTGCATCTTCATTCTGCATGTTGATCCCCATAAAGGTGAAGAAGGGTACCTGTGTTAGTCTGTCTGTAACAGTGGAAAAGAGCTTGCTGCGGCATTTCCAGTTGGGGCTACCTTTTTGTTGGTGGGGTTTTACTGCGCGGTTTAGGCCTGAAGGGACGGATCAAAGACTGGTGCGTGCCGATTCCCAGATGTTGCGGTGTGATCGCGCCCGTTTGCTGCGCCCCCAATCCGTCCCTCTTCCCCGTGTGACCGGGGCCAGAGTTACTCTCTTCTAAGTCCCTCAAAGCCATCCTAAGCAGGTCCACATTTTTTTATATATAAATAGTAAATTTTATTATCATTATTGTGTAGTTATATATTGTTACACTTTAAAATAGCAGCAGCGATGTCAAAATACATGTGACAACAAAAAGAAAAGGGGCACTGGGCACTGGAGCCACATCATTTACAATACTGTCATTTACATATCATTTACAGTACTATTATAGTATATAAACAATTTTGATAGACTGACAACCGTTAGCTTCTGTGAAAAAACAATCTATTTAGCAAAATCCTTTTGTAGCCTCAACAAAATAGGAGGAGCTTGTATTTGGCAGCTTTAATAGCCTCCCATTCAAAACATTCTAAATCT
>NW_015160840.1:1524817-1545514 GCF_001447785.1 Gekko japonicus
TGAGGGCTGGAGATCACTCAGAATTACAACTGCTTTCCAGATGGCAGAGATCAGTTCCCCTGGAGAAAATGGTGGGCTCTGTATCCTTATATGCTGCTGAGGTGGCCCCTGTATGACAGCCAATGTGACGTAGCAGTCAGGGCTTCAGAGCACAGGAGAAGCTGCAGGTGTGTGGGGGGTGGAAAGCTGAAGAGTGAGGGGAAAATAAAGGTAGGTTGATGATTGGCTGGGAAGGAGATAGGGTTGCCAACTCCTGGTGGGAAATTCCTGGATATGTGAGGGATGGAGCCTGGAGAGGGTGGGGTTTCAGGAGGCGTGGGACCTCGTACAGGTACTCCACCCTCCAAACCAACCATTCCCTTCTGGGGAACCATAATTACTAATCTCCAGGTGAGGGCTGGAGATCACTCAAAATTACAACTGTTCTTTAGGTAGCAGAGATCAGTTCCTCTGGAGAAAATGGTGGACTCAGTGTCATTATACCCTGCTGAGGCCGCCACAGCAAATTGACACTGAGTGTCCAAGGCCGGGGCACCCACCCAGAGCCTCTTTCTAGAGACCGTTGTATTTATTTCCACAACGGGCCTTTTTCCTAGTAAATGAATAAAACAAATAAATAACTTTTCTTTAAGAACATAACAAGAGCCCTGCTGGATCAGACCAGTGGTCCATCTAGTCCAGCATCCTGTCTCACAGAGTGGCCAACCAGTTCTTCTGGAGGGCCAACAACAGGGCATAGAGACGAAGGCCTTCCCCTGATTTTACCTCCTTGCTCTGGGATTCAGAGGCTTAGGGATACTGCGCCACTGAAGGGAGGCAAATTAGAGCCGGAGCAAAAAGAACCACATTAGTACGATCCAATGCGCCCTGGTGGCTCCATGCTCCAGCCTTTGGCAGGTGATCAGACTTAGCGTGGCGAACTGGACATTGCCCGTTTGTGCGCATGCGTGGGACGGGGAACGGCGCTGACTGCGACGGGCTACTAGCGCTTCCCTGATCAGACGTCTGGAGTTGCTACGCATCATCCAGAAGGTAGTGCTCTGTTGACGATACCTTTTCAATGCGCGTTTTTGGGCCGAAGGGATGGATCGGGGACGAGTGCGTGATGCTTCCCAGATGTTGTGGTATGATCGCACCCGTTTAATGCACCCTCAACCCATCTGTTTCGCGGGGCAAATCCTCCCATGTGACTGGGGCCTTAGTGACTCTGAATGCAGAGGTTCCCCTCAGTCACCATGGCTAACTGACCTATTCTCCATGAACCGGGTTCGATTCCCCACTCCTCCACTTGAACTTGGCTGGATGGCCTTGGGCAAGCCATTGTTCTGATAAGAGCTGTTCTTGAAAAGAGCAGTTTCTGTCAGAGCTCTCTCAGCCCCACCTACCTCACAGGTTGTCTGTGGTGGGGAGGGGATGGGAAAGGAGTTTGTAAGCCGCTCTGAGACACCTTTGGGTAGTGAAGAGTGGGGTATAAATCCAATCTCTTCTTCTTCTTTTAAAGCTATTTATTTCTGTGGTCATCGGTACATCCTCTGGCAGTGAATTCCACATTTTAATCACTCTCTGAGTAAAAAAGTATTTCCTTTTGTCCGTCCTGAATCTACTGCCCATCAGCTTTCTTTGGCCATAATCTCTTCAACACCAACATGTACCATGTAGGAGAAAAGGATCAGACATCAGAGGAGAAACCGCCACTGTCTGCAATCCATTTCCTTGAGAGAAGACTTTGTTTAAATAAATAAGGACTTACTTCTGCGTAGACCTGTTTAGGATTGCTTCCACTGTCTCCCTCTTAGATCTTTTTATGTATTTATCCCATCCCATCCCATTTTATTTTATCGATCTCCTTGCCTCTAAGTAACATAACAAATTTTAAAGGGCTGTTGGGTAATAAAAGTTACATTGAACATTTAGATGGAAAACGCTTATCTGATTAAGCCTTTGCTTTGGGAAAACAGATACTTTAGCAGCGAAATTCAATCACATAAGTGTGTTTTCGGGTAATATATTAAAGAACAAAGGAAATGAGTATAGGCTGTTACACAGTAAAGCAGACAGACGGAGAGCTCATTTAATTTTGCAATACTGTCTCATGACAGGAAAGTGGTTTCTTGTTGCAGGGGTAAGCATTTGCTTCGCTCAAGGAGGGCGGTAGCTGGACCACTTGATGGCCTGGGTAGGCTTAATAGTGCGAGATTAAATCCAAATGAATTGAATCTCATTTTTGCTCACAAATTGAAGGGAAAAAATTTTGTGAGCAAAAATGACATTGCATTTCATTTGGATTTAATCTCACGTATAAACTCTTTACAACATTTTGGAAAGATTACTTTTTCAAACATGGCAGTGGAAAAGGCAGTACCTCATCCCTAATAAGCAGTAAACAGGGTGCAGCCCCATTTACCTGTGCTTCCCTTTAAACCAATGGAAAATAAATGGTGGAACCCTGGCTCACTGGTAGAGCATCTGCTTTACATGCAGAAGGCCCCAGGTTCAGTGTCTGGCATCTCCAGCTAAAAATGGCTAAGGTGATGTGAAATACCTCTACCTGAGCCTCTAGAGAGAAGCTGCTCTTCAGAGAAGATAATGCTGACCTTGGTAGACTAATATGGTAGATTTATATGTAACTCGCAGAGGAACAAAAACCCCACAAATACGTTTTTCTTTCCAGCCCTTGCTCTGTCTCATAAACTAGCTGGTAATAGGAAGTGCATATTGAACTCTGGTTTGTAGCAATGGTGGGCTGAGAAAGAATCCACCAACCCCTGCTTCTGAGAAACCTCTATTTATTTTAATGGTGGACAGTGTAGGTGTAACACGCACATCTCCTTTAAAATGAATGGAGGGAATCTAACACTTATCCATACTACAGGAATACTACTGATATGAATTTGGTTAACTAGGGTCCCTGCCACACAGCAGAAAAAACAACGGGCAAAGTGCGGCTAATCAGAGCCGCACCAAAATAGAGACGCCGTGGCGGGATCCCATGGATCCCCTGAGCCGTGGCGCCGTTGCTCCCCGGCACAATCAGATGCCAGGGAGGAAGCCACAGTCGGGAGGGGCAGGCTGCTGAACTGTGCATGTCTGAGCATGCGCAGTTCGGCCAGGAGCCGGGGACGCGCCGGCGGAAGGACGCGCCGGGCGACCCCCGGGCGACCTTGCGCCGGTTTATTTTTGCTGCGGCATTTTGGGCAGAAGGGCCGGATCGGGGCCGGGTGCGCAACGCTTCCCAGATGTTGCGGTGGGATCGCGCCCGTTTGCTGCACCCCCGATCCGTCCCTCTCCCCGCCCAAAACCTCTCGTGTGACCGGGGCCTAAGTGAAATAAGCAGCTAAGAACTGTATTTCATTAAATATCTAACCAGGTCTACCTGGAAGTAAAGCCCACTTTATTCAACTGTGTTTACTCCCAATCAGTGCTCCCTCTAAGCTGTGGAGGATATTATCTTGCATGGCAACTTTATTCTGGCCTGCTTGACCAAGACCTGGGTGAGTGAGTGAGGATGAGAGACTTTCTCTCTCTCAGCTGGCTCCTCCCAATTTCTCTGTCCTACATCAACCTCAAACTGGAAGATGCAATGCTCCCTCTAAGCTGTGGAGTCTTGTGAGCAAAAATTCTACTTTGTGAGCTACTGGCATTAAAATTGTGAGTGAGTGATTTGGCTGGCTCCTGCATAAATTAGTGTGCTCTGGAGCCATCCGTCCTGAGCTAAGACAAAAGTGTGTGAGCTGGAGGCTAAAAAACTGTGAGCTAGCACTAACTCAGCTTAGGGGGAACACTGCTCCCAATCCTTTGACTGCAGTTTTTAGAACAGCAGGCCAATATGTCCATATGGGAAGTAGACTTTGCCTTATTTCCCACTTAAAACTACAACCTCCAGGGATTCAGAGGCTGGTAATACTCTCCATAAACTATTTATTATGAAAAAAAACAGCATTAAATAATTTAAAGTATGTGCATGAAGTTTGAGGTGCCAAATCCTTGGGCAAACTGGAAGATGTGTGACCTGGCAGTTTTGCTGAAGCTAAGTGGATCTAGGCCTGGTCAGAACCTGGGTAGGAGACCTTCTGGGAACCTTATTTACATCACCTTAAGTATCATAATAGGAGAAAGGCAGGTGTGACAGACAGCAAGCAATTGCAGGCTTTTAAGCAACTCTGCTTGAGAAAGGGTGAACTAGTTGAAAAATGACTGACAGCTCACGGAGCTCATTCTGATTGGGGGAAGGCAGCTTTTTGTGAAACAGAACACTGAGCTGTTGAAAAATTCAACTGTGAAGGAGTTGGTTAAGGCAGTTGGAGTGGAGCGAGGGAGAAAAGTTAACTAAAAACTCTTAGGGAGAGACTCTGAAGAAAAAAGGGTCTGATAAGCCCTGTCTGGAGCAGAGCAAATAACAGACCTAGGGTGGAGTCAGTGAGTCTGGCAAAGAAGTATCAAAACCTCGCCCATTCAAGAAATGGAGAAATCTTCTTGTGTGAAACACAGAAACACTACTCGAGTGGAGAATTAGCCATTCTCAGTATGGAAGCTGATTAACCAATTTACAGAGACTGTTCTTCTGGAAGACTGGGATTTGACCAAAAGGTATGAGAAGGCACAGAGGTCCCTCAAGGAAGTCAAAAGAGGTTAATGAGAAGAGAATAACAATCTGGCCAGAGGAACAGGGGGGCAGATAGGAAAACCCCTGGTCTATAAACATAGGGTTACAGCATAATAAAATCTCAAGTCTGTGTGACCATCCAGAAACAAGTTAAAAAGATGGTATAAGGGATTCTAGCATCACAGTAAAAGCAGTGAAACATCCCTAACAGCATCAAGCTAAAATAAACCAGGGAAATAACTCACAAAACATATCTAGTGTTGTATAAAAGTAGTTTTGGGTATCAACCTCCTTACCAAACCTACCCAAAGTTCACGTGTAAATATAATTTTTCAACCCCTGCCTGTTTATTCCAATAAATTTGGTTTCTGTTTCAACTTTCAGTGTGCCTAGGTGCCTGTTTCTGAGGGAGAATTTATAGAGGTACAAATCCTCCTCAACCACAGTTCCTTATTTGGGGGTAAGCCAACAAAGAAGAAGAGAGTCTCAGAGTGGCTTACAGTCTCCTTGCCCCTCCCTCCCCACAACAGACAGCCTGTGAGGTAAGTGGGGCTGAGAGAGCTCTTTCAAGAACTGCTCTGAAACAACTTGTCACACCAGCAAGCTGCGTGTGAAAGAGTGAGGAATCAAACCCGGTTCTCCCAGACTGGAATCCGCACTCCTAACCAGTGTTCCCTCTAAGCTGACACATTTTTGTCTCAGCTCAGGAAGGATGGCTCCAGAGCAAACTAAATCATGCAGCAGCCAAAGCGCTAACTCACAACCTTAATGCCAGTCGCTCACAAAGTAGAATTTTTGCTCACAAGACTCCACAGCTTAGAGGGAACATTGCTCCTAACCACTACACCAAACTGACTCTCAAGTAGCAAACAGTAATAAAGTGGGACAACAGCATTATAATAAAAGTTTATTTGCCACATAAGAAGAGTGACACCCTACCTAAAGACTACCCAGTTATCAGATGGGGAACTGGAAATTCATAGGGAGGTTGGAGGGAAAATCTGAGACCTTATAAGGGTGCTTGTTTGATGGGAGTGCCAGTCCGGTGCAGCAGGGTATCAATAAAATAAAAACAAATCATTACTAGGAAATGATCTGGGTAAGCAATAGGAAAAAGAAGAAATTGACTGGGGAACTCTGAAATACTTGAAATGCTTTTTAAATAAGCTGCTTCCTGATTCCATCTGCATTATACAGTACTGAGGTCTAAACATCTTTATAATGGCCCCTGCCCCACGGGGGGGGGGGGATTGCTGTGGGCAAAGTGTGGCTTTTGAAAGCCGCACCAGAAGAGACACGCAGCGGCGGGATCACACAGATCCCCTGAGTCGCTGTGCAGTTCCTCCCCGGCACGATCAGATGCCGGGGGGAAGCCACTGAAGAAAGAGTGAGGCAGCCGAACTGTGCATGTGTGCGCTTGCGCAGTTCAACCGGGAGCCTGGATTGCTACCGAAGACGAGCGCGCCGGCGATCCCACGGCCGCGCTTGCTGCAGCATTCCAGGTAAGTCCTGCTCTTTTGCAGGTTCTTTTTTGATGCACGCTTTAGGCTTGACGGGACGGATCGGGGACGGGTGCACGCTGATTCCCAGATGTTGCGGTGTGCTCGTGTCCGTTTGCTGCGCCCCCGATCCGTCCCTCTCCCGGGCCAAAACCTTCCGTGTGACCAGGGCCGAAGAATAGAACAAAAAATGCACAGGCAGCATCTGCTCTCCTTTATGCATATTCTTCTTTGGCACTCACACTGGTGAAATACAATAAGCAGGCATCTAATAACATCATACATCATACCATGGTACAAAGGTAATTTTAGGACCTTGTTCGTGAGGGTCTAAAATGCAATGAGCAGTATGCCACAGTATATGCACAGTCCAATTAACTGACCAATTTACACTTTAAACTGTCAGATCATTGCTTCCAAGCAAGTCCCCTGCTTTGAATGGAATGTGTTTACACACAAATGCTTTTAGATTACCATCTTAGCTGTGTGCAATTTTTTTTTGTAATTCCTCTCTACTGGGCAGTTAAATTAAATGCTTACAAGAACTTGAACAATTTTTAATGAATGGAAATGCTTCCACACGCATGAATCTATGGCCCCCTGGTGGTTAGAACTCCATACAGTCGCTGCACTACAGTATTTGTGGGTAAAGATTGTAAACAATAGCCAGAAGGGGGGGAAACCTGGCATTTTTGCTAACTTAAAGCAAGAAGGACATGAAAGAACAACTCTGGTATGGAAGTATTAAGTGTTTTAATAATCCAAAACACACACCATATATATTAATCACTCCACAAGAGGTCGATTCATCAAGCACTTAAGATGACACGGTCCATCTAATTACAAAGGGTCACTGAAACATTCCCTAAGAGTGCTTCTTCCTCCAATACGTCTATCAGTGAGAGGGAGGTTTAATTAAGACCTGCAATTTTGAGAGCTGATGAAATTGACAGAGGCAAACCCATCCTTTAACTAACCCCTGGGTAGTTAACTTATGTGCCATAAAAGCTAGTACATTGAGAAAAACTGTGGAAACACTTGAAGAACTCTAAGGAAACCTATAGCATAGAGACAGGCCTACAATCCTTTGACACATTATTCAGTAGAAGCAATGTGTGTGGAGGGGATGGGGAGGGATGTTAGGCATATACACTGTATCCTAGATTGACTCAATTTATACTTGACTTACTTATACTTATTTATCTATTGCACGTATTCTGTTAACACCATTCTTCCAAGGAATTCAAGGTAGTACATATGGTTTTCCCTTGCTCCACTTTATCCTAATAGGTTAGGTACAGATTAGGTACAGCGGTCTGAGAGACAACGGCTGCGGTCACACACACTAAATAATCCACTTTCAATGCACTTTCCAACTAGATTTTGCCAGTCCACACAATAAAATCCAGTTGGAAAGTGTACTGAAAGTGGATTATTGTGTTTGTGTGAACACAGCCAATGACTTTCTCAAGGTCCACCAGTGAGCTTCATGGCAAGCGGAGATTTGAACCAGGGATATCCCTTCCTGAGTCACAGTCAAACTACAACACAACACCAGCTCCAAAATCCTTCCAAAAAAAGGTCACTACTGATCTAGCCAGAACTTCAAAATACCAAAATGTATACAAGGCAAGCTGGAAAGTATTCAGGAGAAAGCTAGAAAAATCTGGAAGGCAAATCCCATGAAAACCGATTGGAGAACCAAGCTAGCTAAGGAAGGATATTCTTAAATTTTAGCATTTTTAACTGTGAAAGAAGGAGAACAGCTCTTTGTCCTATCCATTCTTGTTACAGCAAGATGCAACCTTTAAAAAAAAAAATACAAGGAAACCAGGCTCAGCTGAAAAGGAGAGGAGGGAAATTTGCCACAGTCCACTTCTCTCACCTCTGTGCTGGTGAGATTTGCATGACTGAGCCAGCTAAAGCAATCTAAACCACATTGTCTGCATACCAAAAAGGTGTAATCTAGAGGCAGAGGAAGGCAGCTGGTGTAGATGAGCCTGGTATGACTACAGAAATATTACAAGTGCAAATGACATCTCATTTTTTAAAAATACAAGACATAATAAAATGGTATAGCCTCTTGGCTCAGTCTTTTTAGTGTGGGATACTCCACACTGTAATAAGTGAAACAGAGGGTCAAATTAGAGCACTCAGCAATCTCAGAACTCCCAGCATCTTTAAAAGGTTAATGTCAGGTACACGGGACGCCAGTTATGGATTGGTCCAGATGGTGAGGGGAGGGGGAAGTTAATGCTCTTTAACCCCTGCGCAGTCTATCAAAACAGTTCCCTCCACTCTTTATATAATGAAAAAGAATCCTGTAGTAGTATCCTTTGCCTACTTTTTCTCCTTCCAAGGCTTTAAAGGAGAGCAGGTGCTGGTTTCAATGAACAAAGCTGTACATGGATGGAACAACTGAACCCTTCAGTACAAATCCCCAATCTGAATTTGACACCATATTTGAAATTTAGCTTTTAAAGATGATGGAAAGATTTGAGCACGGCTCCTGCAGGGTTTTGTTGGGTTTGTTTATAATTAATAGCTGAAAAGAAATGTGCCACCTTAGAGCAGCAGTCTGCAGTCTACAGCTCTAAAGCGAATTGGAGTTCAGTACAGAACAGCTCCTGCCAACCTAGCAGTTCGAAAGCAAGAAATTGCAAGTAGATAAATAGGTACCACTTCGGTGGGAAGGTAACAGCGTTCCGTGCACCTTGGTGTTTAGTCATGCTGGCCAATGTGACTGTGGCAGCCCACTCTCATTCCAGAAAGCCTCCTGCAGGAACTATAAACCCCATTCCACCAGCCTATGGCCATGCCATGGTCACACGCAAAGGGCTGTGTGACAAAGGCATGGCCCCTGTTGCAGCCCTTCATGCGAGCCCTGCGGAGCTGGACTGAACTTAAGTTAGTTATGTTAGAATCATGGAATCATAAGAGTTGGAAGTGACCTCCAGGGTCATCTAGTCCAACCCCCTGCACAATGCAGGAAATTGACAAATACCACCCCCCAAACCACCAGTGAGCCCTGTTCCACGCCCAGAAGATGACAAAAAAACCTCAGGATCCCCCGCCAAACCGGCCTGGGGAAAAATTGCTTCCTGACCCCAAAGTGGTGATCAGCATTTCCCTGGACGTGTAAGAAAGGGCCACAAGAACTAACCACTGATGCAACCCTTCCTGCCCTCCCTCTCATGATCTGCCTGTTGATCATCTGGGATCTCTGGTTGCTCTGCAGCCCTGCAACCATGTTTATTAATTGGTCCTTGGACTTTTTATTTTTGCCTTGTTTTTTTGGCACAGCTTTGTGTCCTCCTAGTTCTGACTGGGGGGATGTTTTCATTTGGCAGCCTTTTCGAATGTTGTAGGTGCTTGTATATTGCCTGTTTTTGTGTTTTGTTTTTCTGTTAGCCAAGCCTATGGTCAACTACCAGGCATTTGTGATGAGTTAGCAGAATTGTGTATTATTAATCAGTTAATTGGTGCTATTGTTATTAGCTACATTGCCGTTGATTTCTCTTTGATCTTGTGTAAGTGAATTTTCCTTTTTTGCAAATGAGCTGTAGTGGGATGCTTTTTCTTACTGATACTGCTTTTTGCCCTGGCAGTAGATTATCCATCTATTGCACCCAGTCTTATTTTTATTTTGGAACTGAGCTCAAGACTTCAACATCATGGCCTCACCGTATAACATCACTGGGGGTTCAGGCATCCCTGTTCTTTCAGGGGTAGGAAGATAACAGTGGTGAGAGTAGTGTAGCTGTTAAGAAGAACTCGGGAGACATGGATATGCTCAGTGCCATCCTGATCTCCATCCCCTCTGCAGGGATGACAGTGTGCTGGCATCCGGAGGAGCTTCCTCTTCATCCTTCATGTTGTGCAATACCAAGTCAATACATTAAAAAAAAATCACTGCACTTCAGGATATTATCTTAAGTGGCAACTTTAACCTGGCCTGCTTGACCAAGACCAGCTGAGAGAGGGTGAGACGGTTCCTCTCTCTCAGCTGGCTCCTTCCAGTTTCTTGGTCCTACATCAACCTCAAACTGGAAGATGGGGGAGGTGGAGTTGTGAATTCTTATTCATGACAAAGGATCCCCACCTAGGGTTGCCAAACCTGTTTCTCCTTGCAGCGGGGGGCTCCTGGACGGCGTCCCAAGTGCACGCATGCGAAGCGTGCGCGCGCTGCATGCACGTCAGCCAGATGTGACGTGATGACGCCGGGCACGCTGGGGGAGGGGCCACAGCCATTGGGGGGAAACTCTATGTTTTCCCCTCAAATGGCTGTGGCCCCGCCCCCAGCGTGCCCGGCGTCATAACGTCACATCCGGCTGACGTGCATGCCGGGGTGGGGTTTCCCCTGGGGCCTGATTCTGCGGCGGCGGAAATCAGGCCTCCAAAGCGGGGGGAAATCCACCCCCCGGGGGGATTTGGCAGCCCTATCCCCACCCCAAAGACAACTGCCACTGGATGTGTGGGCCTCATGTGGGGTGTCGGGGGGGGGGGAGTTGGCTACCTTGCTGGTTTGCTGTCTTCCCACCACACCAGTAGATACCCTGCCAAAGCTGGCAGATGTGATTTCTGACTGGGTATTGTGTTCCCCCCCATCTGGTCATTTTGGGGGACTTCAATATCCATGCAGACACCATTCTTACTGAAGCCGCTTTGGACTTTTTGCCTGCCATGACGACATTAGGCCTCTCCCAGGTTGTTTGTTGCAGGCTGCCCCCACGGCTCAGCTGTTTTGGGCACAAACCTGGTTCAGTTCCTATGTGATCTGACTGGGTCTGTGATTCACCCAGGAACCACAAACCGAACTGCATTTTTGTGGTTCATGCCCATCACTAGTGAAGAGTTGCCAATAACCCAAGCATGAATCAAATTTGTGCCAGCACATACACTAAAGAAAAAATTGGAGATTCACGGTATGGGAAAACTAACAAAAGACCAGAAACCTGTGAATATAATAACAAAGAATTTATAAAAATAACTTGTAAATTTTTATCAAATGTTCCAATCTGAATGAAGAATATTATACGAAATATCTCTGCTGTCAGTTCAATATTGAAAACACCTCCAAGTCCCAACAAATTTCCTATCTGAGTCAGTCCTTCTCAGTAAAGCAATAAGGTCCGATGTTGATTGCCCAATGTGTCAATTATCAATAATACTATATTGCATAGTTTCAATTATGTAAATCAGCTTTTTTATACCACATTCTATTGATCACTGGATTTCAACACTGTGTGGTTTTTAATAGTCAAAGGTTGCTGGCTCCCTGATTTAAAGGCTAACACGTTTTTATTCTAGCATAAGCTTCCATGGACTAGGGACCACTTTGTAAGATGCATCTGATGAAGTGGGCTCAGTCCACTTGCTAGCATGTTAAGCTGGGTACAGATGGCAGCCCCACTCATTCACTGAATGCACAGGGAGGGAGAGCAAGTGTGAGCATGCTGGTCCTGCCCCCAGCCTCCATATGACTGCCTCACCCATCTACAGGGGTGACCGAGTGGAGGAAGTGGCCACACGAACGCTCTCTCTGTGACCAGTGACATTTGGAAAGCAATATCACTGATCGTGGGGAGGGGGCATACCCATGGCCACTTCCTCTGCACAGCTGCCCTGCAGACAGCCAGAAGACCGTATGGAGGCAGGGGGCAGTGCTGCTCACTCGTGCCCATTGTCTCTCCTTACAAGTTCAGTGAATGTATGGGGCAGTCGTCTCTAATTGGACTATAGTTTCACAGGGTAGCCGTGCTGGTCTGTAGTAGAACGGCTAGATTCTTGTTGATCTCTGAGGTGCTACTGGACTAAAATCTAACTCCATTGGACTACGAATTTCTTTAAGGTACTACGAGTTTCCTGGTTTACTTTTGCTGCAACAGACAAACACGGCTGTACTTTTACAAAAGGAAACGCTATCTGATATAAGGGAAGTTCTAATTCCGGCTGACGAAACAATAGTAGTTTTACCAAAAGGCAAGTAATGTTTTCATACATGTGAGATAATTTTAAGGAACTTACAAATATCAGAATGCAACTCTGTGTGCACCCATTTTATATACAATCAGGAATTATGCTACTGGAAATTTACATTTTAAATTTACTTACCCTGAGTACTTTGTTTCTCCTTATAACAGGAGACTCATCATTTATCGGCCTAACAGTCACAAATATCATCTGAGGCAAGCTCTGTTTGCCCAGTTCTGTGCTGTTCACAATCACGGTGAAATTGTCAAGCAGCTGTTCACTGTCATCATGAATGTAGGAGATTAATCCTTGTTCCATCTAATAAGGGAATGAGAAGAAATTGAGAATCTTCTATGTGCTGCAAAAATTAAAAGCAGTTTTTTTGCTCAATAATTCATATTTAACTTTAGCGCTCAGTTCTTGTCCCACATACAGACAGCCACGCCTCTCAGAGTGTACAGGTGGTTGGTCTATTTAGCTAGCTCTTTAAGGAAACAAAGAAAAACCTAAGCAGCAATGGGTCTGGTTGGTGCCAGGATAGATCTTCTGGGAAGCTCTGTATGCCATCTTGAATTCCAAAACGGAGAAAGGTGGGATGTCAATAAACAGAATAGCTACCACCTTTACATGGCTCCGGAAACTTCAAGGTTAAGGGCTATGGACAAATGGGAAAGCCATTTCAAAACTACATCACTACAAAATTACAGCATTCTGGCAAACTTAAGGCTGAGCTATCTCATGTACAATGGACCCTTTTTCCTGAAAAGCAATTTGTGGAGGAAATTGTGTGAAGCAGAGAAGAGTATGGTAGGTGTCCATAGCCAGAAAATTTGTACTGGGGGGGGGGGCGCATGCCTATATCACTTCCGATGTCACAAAAATAATAAAATTAAAATAAAGTTGGAGAATGGGCCCACTTCCCCTGCCAGAAGCCGCTGGTCTCCTCTGTGTGGGCTGGGCAGCCTGTGTCACTTCCCGTGGGCTGAGGAAGAAAAAAAAAAGAAGGCGCAAGGGAATTCAATTTGGCAAGTCACAGGTAAAAAACTTGCCACATTTCATTGGTCAGACAGCTGGCATCCAGCCCTATGAGCTCGCGAGGTCCCTGGCTGCGGCCAACACTGGGCTCATCTCTCCTGGCATTGCCCACCTCACTAACTTTATTCCATCAAAATAATACAAGTGAATAATGTGCGTGCCTGTGGCTAGGGAGGCTGGCTTCCAACCAAGAGAGCCAGCCTCAGCATCCTAAGCAGCACCTTCCCCTTCAGAGACATATTTGAAGAAGTGTGCATGCATACAAAACCTTATACCCAAAATAAAACTTTGTTGGTCTTAAAGACGCCACTGGACTCAGATTTTGCTCTGCTACTTCAGACTAACACAGCTACCCACCTAAATCCCTTTTCATACCCAACGCTTCTACTCTCATAGCTGTAACCCCTCCACACACACACACATTTCTCTTCCTGCAAGGTTGTAAATGTGTTTTCTTTCCCTGAGACAGAATCTGGACAGAGCAGAAAGGGGTAAGTATGACTGTCCATCACCCTCTCTAAAGCTGTTTAAGGAGGCCCATTGAGGGCGAGTTACAAATGTTTGTGTAAAAACTATAGTTGTGCCCTAAATCCTCCAGGAAGGATGACAGTACAATAAAGGTAGAATTGAGCTTCCAACAAGACTATCTCGAGAGATTGGAGGTTCTTAGGAAAATCTGAAGCAATGCACAGTAAGACCAGGGAAGATGTTGCAAAGCAAATAAAGAAAGATATTAATTTTAAAAAATACTAATTTTCTCAGAATCCAGAACAATATATTGTCTAGACCAGTGGTTTCTAACCTGTAGGCTGGGGACCCCAGGGGGCGAAGAGCTATTGCAAGGGATTTGTGAATCTACCCAGCTTTTCCTCTCCTGTCAGGGCTGCTTGCCTACTTGTGAGGAGAGCTGCTCCTCATGAGAGGAAGTGCTATTGCTAAGGCCATGAGGAGGGAGCAGCCAGGCATCCCTTGATGAGAGCCAATTTGGTGTAGTGGTTAAGTGGGTCCGCTTGCTAAGAGCCCCCATCCAGACAAGCCATATCAGGCCAGCCTCAGCCAGAGGCCCGCAAGTGTGTTCCAGCTCTGTCAGGGATGCTCGCCTACTTGTGAGGAGAGGTGCTCCTCATGAGAGGAAGTACTATTGCTAAGGCCATGAGAAGGGAGCAGCCAGGCATCCCTTGATCATGCCTGGATCCAGAACAATTGAGAAGTCTTTCCAAAGGAACATTTTGTAAAATCCAATCTCTCTTCTCTCTTCTTCTTGATCATGTCTGGATCCAGAACAATTGAGAAGTCCTTCCAAAGGAACATTTTGCATTCTACTTTAATTATTATTTGTGTTATATCCTGATCCCTGTCATCTCTTTTAGGTGGCAACTTACCACAGAAAAGCAAGGCTAAAATCTAAATAAGTATCCACCAATTGTTCCATCAAGGACTGAAAAGCTCACTGGGCATCCAAGTGAATTCCCATATGTACAGATTAAGTGCTACTGTTAGCAAAAGGGTTTATCCTAAGCAGATACACTAGTAACTCCAAACTATACAAACGTATGAAGCTTCCTTATACTGCGTCAAGTCATTGGTCTGTATTGTCTACCCTGACAGGCAATAGTTAATAACAACAACCCCTTTGTTCCAAGCATCTGGAATATACCTTAACGTATCTTTCACATACATGTATTACCAGTTTTTCAAATTGGTCTGTATTGTCTACCCTGACAGGCAGTAGTTAATAACAAGAAACACTTTGTTCCAAGCATCTGCTTAACCTATCTTTCACATATATGTATTACCAGTTTTTCAAATGCAGATGTAGATGCTGTTGTGATTAATAAAATACAAATTCATTTAAAAGCATTACTGAATACATAGTAGTTTTTTGTCATTATGCATTTTCTCAATCAATGGATACTAATAGTACGACTACAATAACATGGGGATTCGTGAAATTTTTTGACATTAAAAAGGGGTCTTCATCCTCAAATGGTTGGAAACCGGTGGTCTATATTAGTGGCTCCCTGGTCAAATTACAAAAAAAGTTATGAAACATCTATGTATAGGAAGCAGAATTCATATTGAACCAGCTTACCTGTTTCCTGCTAAATTTAGTTAGTACCATTCCAGAAAAATGGGAGTTAGCAATACGTCCATGCTTTGGTAGATCAAGTAAATAAAATTCATAACTGAGCCCCACGAAATGGCTAGTAGGAATTTTTAGAAAATCTTCCTCCAGGACTTTTGAACCTCCTTCAGCAACTGTGAAGTTCTGTACTTCCAACGGGATGAACTTTGGGATGATGTCTACAGCTATTTCTATTCCACTGATTGCCTGGATGCCATTGGTCACATCCAATGAAAACTGATCTTGCAGCTGGTTGGAAATAGTCTGCACATACTGAATATTACCATCATTGATATCTTGCTGGGTAAAACTCAGAACTGGATCGTCTTCTCCAAGGTAACCTTCCTCGGAAGTAAACTTCCGAAAGTACCCAAAGATTGGAGGTGACCTGACTGTGAACTTCATCTCTGATGGCAAACTGTTTTCATGAACAACCTTAAAAGAAGATAACAGCAGTTCATTAAAAACATACGACAGGCATCATCTTCCAGTTTTGCATAATTAACCTTTAACAAGTATAGCACAGAGTACACATCATTATGTGAGTTTCGCCAGACTCCCTTCAGAATGGTGTAGATGTTGCATCGCTGACATTGCAGAAATATGGGACACATCATCTTGACAAATGGGCTGTTGGTACTACTTTGTTTATCACCACTATGCTATTTGGAGAGCCCTGACCTGGATAGCCCAGGCTAGCCTGATTTTCCCAGATCTCAGAAGCTAAACAGGTTTGGCTCTGGTTAGTATTTAGATGGGTGACTATCCACGAAGTCCAGGGTCTCTTGCCTTGAAAACCCTACAGGGTTGCTATAAGTCAGCTGTGACTTGACGGTGCTTTCCACCACCACTACCATTTGGAGAAGGCTCTGATGAGTATCAGTCTAGATCTTTCATGTAAATGGAGGTTGCACATACTGTCCATTACTGTCCATTCCCCATGTACAATCTACATTCCAGCACAGAATACAATAGCATATGATGGAGTGTTATACTGAGTTAGACGACTGGTCCACTTAACCCAGTACTGCCTACTCTGACTAGCAGGGTCTCAACCAGGGTCCATTTCTCATCACAACTACCTGAATATGCCACTCTCTGCAAACAAAGCATGTGCTTTACCACTGAGCTGTGGCCTTTTGTGGTACTCATCACTTTTCTTCAGCAACAGTAATAACAGCTTGGGGGTTGTTGCATGGGAACCGTAGAGTGCAGGGTCCAAGAACCCCTACCACATAACCAAGTAAATCTTGGCTCAGGAATTAAAAGCTCAAAAGTTACAAGAAGATTTCCAGCTGTAAAAGGAAGCCTACAGGCTGAGAATGAGATTGCTAAATTGCACATTGCTGGGAAATGTTCCAGTTAAGTATCTGGAAGCAAGAGAGAAGTTAAGCAATTTGTGGTTAAACCAGGCAGAGTTCAGAAGTTTATTCTTGGGGGCTCTTCTGCACGAATGACTGGGAAATTGAGGAACCTCTTATGGAGAGTATAAATCAGAACAGAACTGCTGCTCGAAGCAACATGTAAAAATAGTCAGGACATAGACATGTGAAAAGTAAGTATGTTGTGTGGTGGAAGCACGTGGAGAAGAGACAGTGGCAAGAAGATTCTGTAACTGACCTTTTGACCTGCTTTTTGAAAGTAACAGAAGCACTGTCTTTTAAATTTGGACCGCTATACCAATGGGAACTCAAAGCAACCCAAAGAGGAGGGAAACTCAGAGAGATACAATCCAAAGAGATTAAACTTGTTTTTATGCTCTTCATAGTCGAAGAAAAGCTAGTCATTACTGTGTCTGCTAGACTTGTGCATGAGAGTTTGCTTCATTCCTTTCACAGCTAGACTTGTGCATGAGAGTTTGCTTCATTTCTTTTGTTTCTTTCTCATAATTCCATTTCTTTATTGTTTTCCACCAGTTTCAAAAGAAGATCCCCACTAATTTTCTTGGGTCTGCACCTTCATGGTTTTCCATCCAAACTGGACAAAACTCTAAGGGATTCTAGTACTCCCCTATGACATCCACATCCTTTCCCTCCTTTTGAAGCAATGTCAATGGGGAAATTGATAGGAAAGATTTCAAACAGCACTGCAACCATGCAACTTTGAAGAAGAGTAACCTGAGAAAGTGGCAGATTGACAAAGCAAGGTCAAAGGTTAGTAAACTGACTGAGAGCCAGTTTAGTGTAGTGGTTAAGTGTGCGGACTCTCATCTGGGAGAACCGGGTTTGATTCCCCACTCCTCCACTTGCACCTGGCTGGATGACCTTGGGCAGGCCATAGTTCTGATAAGAGCTGTTCTTGAAAAAAGAGTAGTTTCTGTCAAGAGCTCTCTCAGCCCCACCCCCCTCACAGGGTGTCTGTTGTGGGGAGGGGAAGGAGTTTGTAAGCCGCTCTGAGACACCTTTGGGTAGTGAAGGGCAGGATATAAATACAATCTCTTCTTCTTCTTCTTCTAAACAGGGTTTCCAGGCCTAGCTGGAAAATGTGGGAAACATGGGGGTTCAAACCGGACTGCCCAATAGAGCCCGCCAATCAGCTGATCTTGCAGGGAGAACTCTTCCCACAGGCTCAGCTGGGGCTCTGCTCTCCACCCTTCAAAACATCCATTTTTTCCCAAGGCAACTGGTCTCTGTAGTCTGTAGTCTAGAGAAGAGCCATAATTCCAGAGGATCCCCAACTCCCCCCTGGAGGCTGGCATCCCTACCTGCTTTCTAACGTCTTCCATATGCCTTCTTCAACCTTTTCTTCATTTCTTTCTCCTTTGTTCTCCCTTCTCTTCACACCTCCTCATTTTCTACTCTTTGCTTTGTCACTTCTCACACTGCTTTCTTCCCATTCTCTGCAACCCTTTCTCCATTGAGCCTCTCTGTCTTTAACCCTAAAGTCATGTCTTCATTCAATTTCAAGATGTGATGGAAGAGAGGAGAGGTGGTAGTGGAGGCAATGTGACTGCCAGTGGGGAGAGCCAAATTTCAGGCATCTGCAAAGTCCAGACAGTGGCTGCAGCTTAAGGGGCGAGAGGTTCCTGGACTCACAGTTTGGCTTCATTTGACTTCATTACAGTTGTGTACTTGCAATTAGTTTGCCACAACAGCTCCAGCAGCAACAGAAAAGAAAGGACCCTCACTGTGAGAAGTGAAAGTAATATGATAAGAGCCAAAAAAGAGGAGGATGGCATATTTATACTCTTGTAGTTTCAGCCCTTGGGACCTACTCTAGCCCCACTGCTGGACCTCCTGATGGCACCTGGTATTTTTGGCCACTGTGTGAGAGTGTTGGACTGGATGGGCCATTGGCCTGATCCAGCACTGGCTTCTCTTATGTTCTTATGTACTCAACTGCCCAGGCACATGCCATAAAAAGAATACCTTCACACAGTAAAATCCATTGTACATTGGCTTATGGTCTCCCCTTATCAGCTTTAATTGAACTCTCCTACCAGAGTCTCTGATCTTACAAGGAGTTGCAGATGGTAACTGAGATTACCCATCACAATTTATTTCAATTGGATATTTAATTCTTATACTTCATAAAACTTATTGCTCAAAACAGTTTACTATAAAGTCAGTTAGACAAACCTCCCTTCATCAGACACGTCTCTTTGACTCTCGAAAGCTCATACCCCAAAAATCTTGCTGGTCCCTAAGGCACTATTGAACTCAGTTTTAGCTGTTTCGCTGCAGACCAACAGAGCTACCCTCTGAAATGAGGTACAATAAAACCAGACTACTTAAAAGCGAACCAGAACTTGGCAGATTAAAACAATAACAAAACTAAAACCAAGGCAGGAAAAAAAATCTGCCTAAATATTAGTAAGCTTGGCCAACTACACTGCTACCTGGCTAAATCCCCTGCAAAAGCTGAAGTCTTCCATTTTTCTCCATGAAGATTTAATGTCTTGAAATTTTATTTTTAAAAGGTTGCCAGCCCCCAGGTGGAGGCTGGAGAGCACCCGGGATTGCAACTGATCTCTAGGCAACAGAGATGAGCTCACCTGGAAAAAATGACTGCTTTGGAAGGTGGACTCAATGGCATTATGCCCCACTGAAGCTCCTCCCCTCCCCAAACCCCGCCCTTCTCAGGCTCCAGGCCCCAGAATCTCCAGGTACTTCCCAACCCAGAGAGGGCAACCCTAATTTAAAAGTATGCATGAAAAGAAGATTAGAGTTAAGGCCCTGCATGGTAGCCATTTTGTGGCAGTGTCTACTATACTTTCTCAAAATTCCAAAGGGGTCTGCAGGTTCAACCACGTTGAGGATCCCCAGCCTAACCTGTTGCTTTCCATTTTGTACTTGAGAGTTTGGGGCTTCTTTTCCCTGCATTAAATGTAAGCATAATTTCATTTTCTTATTGTAAGCCCTCCACTCTTCCACTCAAACAAGAGGAAAAAGGTCTTTAAAACTAGCTATTCTTTACAACTGAGAATACATTTTGAAATCAATTATCCTGCCAAAAGTGAGCATATAGAACCCATTAATTAGATACCTGAGCATGAACTCAAAATTCCCATCTCAAATTGGAAATAAATGCATGATACTTTAAAATGCTTGGTTTTGATTGTATCATCCCTACAGTACACAAAAGAAAATATATTTGAAGTACAATGCTATAAATAATCTGACAACACATGAAAATTTGGGCTTACCAGCAATTTCTCTTTAGTGATTTTAACCAGTTTTCCTTCTTCGGCCAAAAGGTTGCTGTTGTGTACAACTGTAGGTGGGCGCTGATGACTTTCTAAGTACATTCGAACATTCATTCCAGCATCCAAATGGACACCTTTTACATAAATTGTAAAGTTAAATGTGTCAATCAAATTGTTACTGTCATCATGTTTGTAAGTTACATGTCCAAGACTGAGATCATGCTGAGTGAAAGTGCCCAGTGCTAAATTATTTACAAAGACTTGTCCATACTTGGGAAACAAAAACATCTGAAATGCAATTTCGCGGTCACTTCTAATGTCTTGGTTTGTGGTAACACTCAAGTTAGCTGCAGTGATCATTCCCTCTCTTCCTTTCTGGATCAATAAACCTGTATTGTTTATCAGACGGACATAGGGATCTGAAGCACTTACTTCTAGCAGTGATGATGTGTAGTGCTTCCCATCAGTTACAAACAGCACAAAACGACCGTAGTCTGCCCCATGGTGCATAAACAAGACTCGTTTTTGGGCCAGGTCTTCTTGCTTGAACTGATACAGTCTGTGAGAAGTTTCATTGGCAAGAACCAAATCTCCATTAGGAATGCCACGCCTGGTATACAACAGTTGCTCATCATCAAAATCAGTATCAGGATCATGGTAGCACAGGTCAGCCAGGGTCAAGAGTCTCTTCCCATTCTTAACTACATGAAATACCTGATCCACCACACGTACAGGTTTCTCATCATTTTTCAGCTGGATAGAAATGTTAAATTTGATCTCTGCTGATAAAGGCAGTTCAGTTTCTGTGCCTGAGCTC
>NW_015160840.1:1545699-1564324 GCF_001447785.1 Gekko japonicus
GTCTCTTTGACTCTCGAAAGCTCATACCCCAAAAATCTTGCTGGTCCCTAAGGCACTACTGAACTCCGTTCTAGCTGTTTCGCTGCAGACCAACAGAGCTACCCTCTGAAATGAGGTACAATAAAACCAGACTACTTAAAAGCGAACCAGAACTTGGCAGATTAAAACAATAACAAAACTAAAACCAAGGCAGGAAAAAAAATCTGCCTAAATATTAGTAAGCTTGGCCAACTACACTGCTACCTGGCTAAATCCCCTGCAAAAGCTGAAGTCTTCCATTTTTCTCCATGAAGATTTAATGTCTTGAAATTTTATTTTAAAAAGGTTGCCAGCCCCCAGGTGGAGGCTGGAGAGCTCCCGGGATTGCAACTGATCTCTAGGCAACAGAGATGAGCTCACCTGGAGAAAATGACTGCTTTGGAAGGTGGACTCAATGGCATTATGCCCCACTGAAGCCCCTCCCCTCCCCAAACCCCGCCCTTCTGAGGCTCCAGGCCCCAGGCCCCAGAATCTCCAGGTACTTCCCAACCCAGAGAGGGCAACCCTAATTTAAAAGTATGCATGAAAAGAAGATTAGAGTTAAGGCCCTGCATGGTAGCCATTTTGTGGCAGTGTCTACTATACTTTCTCAAAATTCCAAAGGGGTCTGCAGGTTCAACCACGTTGAGGATCCCCAGCCTAACCTGTTGCTTTCCATTTTGTACTTGAGAGTTTGGGGCTTCTTTTCCCTGCATTAAATGTAAGCATAATTTCATTTTCTTATTGTAAGCCCTCTACTCTTCCACTCAAACAAGAGGAAAAAGGTCTTTAAAACTAGCTATTCTTTACAACTGATAATACATTTTGAAATCAATTATCCTGCCAAAAGTGAGCATATAGAACCCATTAATTAGATACTTGAGCATGAACTCAAAATTCCCATCTCAAATTGGAAATAAATGCATGATACTTTAAAATGCTTGGTTTTGATTGTATCATCCCTACAGTACACAAAAGAAAATATATTTGAAGTACAATGCTACAAATAATCTGACAACACATGAAAATGTGGGCTTACCAGCAATTTTTCTTTAGTGATTTTAACCAGTTTTCCTTCTTCGGCCAAAAGGTTGCTGTTGTGTACAACTGTAGGTGGGCGCTGATGACTTTCTAAGTACATTCGAACATTCATTCCAGCATCCAACTGGACACCTTTTACATAAATTGTAAAGTTAAATGTGTCAATCAAATTGTTACTGTCATCATGTCTGTAAGTTACATGTCCAAGACTGAGATCATGCTGAGTGAAAGTGCCCAGTGCTAAATTATTTACAAAGACTTGTCCATACTTGGGAAACAAAAACATCTGAAATGCAATTTCGCGGTCACTTCTAATGTCTTGGTTTGTGGTAACACTCAAGTTAGCTGCAGTGATCATTCCCTCTCTTCCTTTCTGGATCAATAAACCTGTATTGTTTATCAGACGGACATAGGGATCTGAAGCACTTACTTCTAGCAGTGATGATGTGTAGTGCTTCCCATCAGTTACAAACAGCACAAAACGACCGTAGTCTGCCCCATGGTGCATAAACAAGACTCGTTTTTGGGCCAGGTCTTCTTGCTTGAACTGATAGAGTCTGTGAGAAGTTTCATTGGCAAGAACCAAATCTCCATTAGGAATGCCACGCCTGGTATACAACAGTTGCTCATCATCAAAATCAGTATCAGGATCATGGTAGCACAGGTCAGCCAGGGTCAAGAGTCTCTTCCCATTCTTAACTACATGAAATACCTGATCCACCACACGTACAGGTTTCTCATCATTTTTCAGCTGGATAGAAATGTTAAATTTGATCTCTGCTGATAAAGGCAGTTCAGTTTCTGTGCCTGAGCTCACCTCTGCCTCAGACTCCACAGCCACTGCTGTAATATAAATGTCATCACACACAGTCTCAGAGTCATCGTGTATATACATAAGACGTCTATCAATTATATCCTTATTTGTGAAACTACTTAGATTACTGTTGCTTGCCAGAGAATCTGAAAAATTAATAAGCGATAATTTCCCATGATGAGGACTCCGTGTAACCTTATATTGGAAGGTCTTATTATTGAGGGTCTGTGCAAACAATTCGGACTGTGTTATCAATTTTCCTTCACCCTCCGTAACAGTGAGGCCACTGTTTGTCAAAAGAATGTGTCGTGGGTCTGTTTTAATGTTGATTTTGAAAACACAGATATTTGATATCACGTATTTTGTAGAAATGAGGAATCTAAATGAGTCCTGCACTTCCTCGTGGGGCCTACTGATTAAGTGATATTCTACTTTATAATCAGAAATGTCCTGTTGGCTGAAGGTTGAATTGATTTGTAGAGGTATGTTATTGAGCAGAATATTTCCTCTCTCAGGCAAGGATTGCAATTTGTAATAAAGTTCATTTTCTGGTACTTCTATTTCCTCTATCAGAGCAAGAAGATTATCTGAACTAAGGTACTCTTTCTTGACTTTATCAATTACTAGTGGTATATTTCTCTGTAGATTATACCTCAACCATTTCACTGTAACTGGAAATAGAAACTCTTCGCTTGTCTTGTTGAGAATGCTAACTTTAAATGTGAAATGTTCCAGGGCATTATCTTGCTGCATCTCTTTGAAGGTACAAGCATATCTCACGCGACTGCGTCCAATGGAACGCTGAGAAAAAGAGTACGTTTTTTTCCATTCTCCAGCAGCATGGCGTCTCTGAATTTCTCCATATTGGGGTGATTGTGTGATCTCATAATGTATTTCTAGCTCTTGTTGGAAGGCATTGGTTTCAACTGCCAAATTGCTGAGTGAGATCAAAACTGTATCACCCTGTAGAAGTTCAATGCCTGTGTTGTTGACCAATCTATAATCCAAAGAAATAGCCATGATACGCAACACAACCGTGTTGCTGACTTTCTCACTGTCACTTGCTCGCAGAACAATTCTGGAGTTCTTCACACCAGTGTGGACAAAGCAAACACTGCCATGTTTTAAATCCTCATAAGAAAAGTCAGTGATAGCCTTTCCAGGGCTCTTGGAATTTTCTAGAAATCCTGCATCTATATTCAGATTTCCAAGGACTGAAATACTGAGGTCAGCAGAACTTGTATCTGCATCTGAAATATTTACTGAATTCACACTCAGACATTTCTTGGAGTGTTCTAACAAAATAAACAAGTTTCCATTGGGGAGGGTAAGTTCTGGGGCATCATTTATTGGTCTAACCGTAATGGTAAACATGTAATCCTTCTTGCCTTGCAGATATGGAGGCATTTCTTTTTTACTGCTTGTAGAAATGGTAAAAGTGAAATAATCATAGCTTTCTTCAGAGCCATTGTGCATATAGAGAACTCTGCCTTGCCACAAATCTAGCATGGTAAATGTGGACTCCTCCTGTTCGGGTTCCACATCCAACCTCAACTGGCCATGGGAAGGCTGTTCTTTAATTTTAAAAAGAATTTGTGACTGACGAATCCCTAATTTCTTGAATTCCACGTTTACTTTAATGTGCTTAGATTCAAGTGTGGCTTGCCCACCTTCAGGAACAATCAGGTTGTTTACCCTCAAAAAATGGTCATAACTGTCCTTGTGCAGTTTGGAGTCTATGGGACCAATGGCAGATGTAGGCACTACTGTTCCAGCGAGTTGTTTTTCAGGGGGCACAACAGGATTTTTATCCAAGGCACTCTCTATTTTGCATCCCACTGAAATATCCTTAGTCACGACAACATTCTTCAAGGACTTCTTTTCCAAGTTTATTTTCAAATCTCTCATGCAGCCTCTGAAGGATCCTCCTTGTGCATATTTCCCAGATAACGAACTTAACCCTAGTTTCACAACGTCTACCCGTATATGATCCTCTACTCCACCTATATAAACAGGGCCCTTCAGAAGAGGAAGCTTACTATTCAAAGGCAGTAACTTTTTCACTGTTTCTTTTTCTAACGAGAGTTCAATATATTTTGCAGAAAATTTCAGTACGACAGAGTGCCACCCATTACCATGGACCGGAATAAGAGAAGAAAGCTGAATTCTACTCTTCCCCTTTCCAATATGAACTTTGATCAGACCATTTTCAATTTCCATTGCAACAAAGTCTCCTTCTTGCCCAGAACTATAAAGCAGCAAGCCTCTTGGAACTGCGGTTTGCACTGTACATTGCAAGATTCCTTCCTCCTGGACATTCCACAAAGGAAAAGAAACATAGGACTTGGAACTGAAGAAACTAATGGGATCATCTTCACTAGCAAAAAATTCATCACTGCAGCTCAGCGACACTTCATGAACTTTTTTTAACTTTGGAGAAGGTCTGAGGGATGCTAGGATGCTGACCTTGTTAAATATCACGTCTTCAATGCATCCTCGGAAATTTACTTGTGCACTGTGAAGCCAAGAGACGTTAAGACTGCCAGTGCCACCAATATAGAGGCCGTGTTGGATGTTCAGTTCAAACAGAACACCTGGCATTTTTGTCGTAGCCTGATGATGCTTATCGATTGCCATTGCGACATCATCTGTTTCATGATGGACTTCCACAAGGTGCCATGCTGAATCATTCAGCTGGGAGTTCCTTTGGGAATGAAGAACTCTCTCGCCAGCTCCAAGGTTTATTCTCACCTGCAAAAATTATTTTAAAGAGTCACTACATCCAAGAATGAAATACAGGTATGCATGAAAAGATAATTAAAAGAACTGCATGCACCAAACAAAATACTTTTTGGCTAGATCTCTAAACAAGAGTCTTTCTTCAATGAAGGAAGCTTTCCTCTACTGGAGCTAAGTCTTTTCCTTAGCAGCTTTTGGATCCCATTCATTATTTTTTTTCATCACATACTTTTGGGAAAGATGAAAACCTAGAATATAGACTCTGGAGAATTTCACATACATTTTGATATGGGTGGGGGGGGACACAGTCTGGAATAATATTTGGTAGATAATGCCACTGTCACAGCCTGGCACTTAGCCTAAAACTCAGTTAACTGCAATTTGAACCCTGCTTTCTTTATCTTTTATCGTATTAACTATACATTACCTAAACTCAGGTTACGGCATTTTTGAACTGTCTTTTCTGTTCCTGTTATCATGGTTTTAATCTGTAAATGAATCACACCTTTAGACTTTGAGTAAAACATCACCTTGTACAGGGGCTCTGTAAACCGCTGTATATATATCAGTGTTGTTGAATAAATATGTCACAAAATGAGCTCTGTTTCCCCCAAAGTCATTCAAAACTACTCAAGTAGCACCATTTCATCTAGCCAATATGTCATCTATGGATTTCACTAGACACAGCCCACTGTGCCAAGGTGGTTGACTGTAGTTTTAACCACTTGCAGAGTAAGCCATGACCGCAAATATAATTACACTTCTGTTACAGAAGAACAAAGCCTTGTATAATTGGTGGAAAGTGCTGTCAAACTGCAGCTGACTTATGGTGACCCTATAGGGCTTTCAAGGCAAGAGTCACCCAGAGGTGGTTTGCTATGGCTTGCTTCTGCAGAGCAATGCTAGACTTCCTTGGTGGTCTTCCTTTCAAGTACTAACCAGAGCCGACTCTCCTCCTCCTCAGAAGCAAAAGAGATCGGATTTATACCCCACCCTTCATGACCCAAAGGAGTCTCAGAATGGCTTACAATCTCCTTTCCCTTCCCCTCCCCACAACAGACACCCTGTGAGGTGGGTGGGGCTGAGAGAGCTCTCCCGAGAACTGCCCTTGAGAGAACAGCTCTGAAACAATTTATGACTGATCCAAGGTCACACCAGCAGCTCCATATGGAAGAGTGGGGAATCAAACCTGGTTCTCCCAGATTAGAGTCCACGCTCTTAAACTCTACACCAAACTGGCTCTCAGCTTCTGAGATCTGAGGAGATTACACCAGCCTGGACCATCCAGGTTATGGTCTAGTTTAGTCAGGTTGGGGAGTGTGGTTAAAAGATTATAGAGATGGAACTGAATGGCTTTCTCCGCCTGCAGAAATTACAACAGAGTGCTGTTTAATCATAGAATAAAGGAGCTTTCAGTCTCAATGGAGAAGAGCACAGAGCTCAGAGCAATTGCTTTGCATGCACATAGTCCCTGGCCTGTCCAGTAAAAAAAAAAGGATCTGAGAGGCCGATATAGGAGGCTGCCCAGCCTGAGAATCTGGACAGCCACGAGCAACAGACCATACTGGGCCAGAAAGACCAACAACCCAACCATTTAAAGCAAACTCATCTGCTTATAATCTTACCTGTATATTTCCAGAATGTAATTCCACCAAAAAATAACTTGCTGTTCCTGCTGCAAGAAAAAGTAATCCAGTTGGTCTACTTGTTTGAAACCGTAATTGCAGCGATGTTGTGGAGGACGATTCAGCAACACTGAAGTGTACATAACTTGCACCATAAAATGATTCTGAAAGGAAAGAACAAAGGATGCACTGACTGAGTGTTTGCTTATAAAACATGCTTTCCTAATATTTTCCATGGATGGAGTGTCTAGCATTCAAATGTGTGTAAGTAGGAATCATAGAATCATAGACTTGGAAGGGACCTCCAGCACAATGCAGGAAATTCACAAATACCTTCTCCTCCACACCCGCAGTGACCACTGTTTCACACTCAGAAGACGATTTTAAAAACCCTGCAGGATCCCTGACCAAACTGGCCTGAAGAAAAATTGCTTCCTGACTCCAAAGTGGCAATCAGCATTTCCCTGGGCGTGTAAGAAAGGACTACAAGAACTAAGCACTGAGGCAACCCTTCCTGCCCTCCCTTTCATGATCTGCCTAAATTCACACAATCAGCATTGCTGTCAGATGGCCATCTAGCCTCTGTTTGTATCCTCTTCTTTGTATCCCCCACTAGTCTACCAGAATTACAAATCTGAATTCAGAATGTTTTGCCTCAGATAATTCAACAAGAAACAACACCATTAGTCAGTGATGATTTGCAAAATCCTTTTAGCAGCAGGCTAATGTCCGGTCCACTCAAAGGTGGCTGTGGCTGTGGCTGCCTATTTAGCATTTGTGTCAAGATTCAAAGCACTGCAGACAATGGGCCCTTCTATAGCTTTGTATGGACTACTGCTTCTATCCCTACTTTCTTCCTAACCTACCTGAAGACATCAAGTACTATACAATCAGATGCCCAAAGATATGGTACTGTCCTCCCAGGGCTGTCATTTTAAAACACTAGTCACCTGAACGCACCCACATAAAAAATACAGTGGACAGAGAGAATGTCAAGTAGAAGGCTAGAATGGAATTCTCTCTTTGATATCATTGTTCCACATAAGGAAGAGATTTCATTCACTGGGCACTTTTATTCATACGCTCCATCGCTTGTTTTCTTTTGTAATCAGTACTTTATTATGTTTTATTATATGGAGGAATAACTTTAAATGCTGTGGAAAGCTTATGGAATGTATATAAAATGTATACAGTAATGATCCTTTATGGAAGGTGTAATGTTTAAGAAGATTTATTAAATAAGCTGAGGAGTAGGATTTCTCAGGAGAAAGGTAACAGTGGATTTAAATATGAATTGATGCCAATGCCTTCTTTGAAAGACGACAAGAATTCTTGGCCAAGTGTTCACAATAATAGTCAAAACATTTCCAGGAATGCTGATATCTCAAGTGGGAGCCAACCTATGCTAGGAATTAGATACTGGTGTTCACTTGTGGCAGCAAGCGACATGAAAATCGGGTCATGGGAGGACTATTGCTCAAGACAGCTGCTGCATCTCTTGTCCAGTTGGTTTAGCCACTATTAGCATTTTCTTAAGAACAAGTGGGATAAACAAGGCATACCACAAATCACTGTAACTGAACTCTACAGGATCCTGTATGCAGCAGTCAAATTACATTTAGTTCGAGAATGATGCAGAGACTGTCTTGGATCCAGCCAGGTTTTTCGCTCAGTCTTTCCCATTTCTTATACCCCTCATCCAGCATCACTTTTCTTCATGCAGCTCCTTTCCTTTTCACCAACAGAAAAGCTGGTTGGATCCAACCCAGCTGCCAAGATAACAGTCCTCCACTGAGTACACTGCAAGGGAAAGACATTCACAACATCCCAAAATTAACAAGCAGGGATGTGCCAGAAATTCATGAGGGAGCTGCAGTGCTAATGGCAGCAGGGCACCGCTGCTGCCCATTCAAGGAGGAGGAGGAGGAGGAGGAGGAGGAGGAGATTGGATTTATACCCCGCCCTTCACTCGGAGTCTCAGAGTGGCTTACAAACTCCTTTCCCTTCCCCTCCCCACAACAGACACCCTATGAGGTGGGTGGGGCTGAGAGAGCTCTGACAGAAACTGCTCTTTCAAGGACAGCTCTGACAGAACATTGGCTTGCCCAAGGTCATCCAGCAGCAGCAAGTGGAGGAGTGGGGAATCAAACCCAGTTCTCCCAGATTAGAGTCCACACACTTAACTACTACACCAAACTTATCCTCTCCCCACTCCTCTGCCCACCCGGTCTTCTCAGTATTTTTGTTAAAATGTTATCTTAATTTTTAACTATCAATTTGCTCTTTTTTTTTCAAAGCCAGGGGGGTCCCCTCAGGTCTGTATAAAAATACCCCTTATCCATCATGGGCTCTGTTCTCTGGGTCTATCGATCTGAATGGGAGGCAGGTTCGGAATTAGATATAGGATGCCCCCACATATATAAGCCATCAGCTGCATCTATTTTTATCCCCTTTAACTACAGCTCATTTATAAAATCCCTTCTCCCCATAATTTCTAATGACTGCAAAACATTCAACAAGTACCTACTTTAAAAAATTATACATCATCTCATAGCTTTTTGCAAGACTTGTAACGCTTTCATCCTTATAGTATATCATAATGGACAGCAAATCATTGGATCACAGAACCCTCCATGGGCACTTACTTTGCCTTCTTGTCTATTTATTGAAAAAACAATGCCCAAAGGAACCAAAATAAACTATCCCTGTTTGTTAATAGTTATTTAATAATTTATTGATGCCATTTCTTCAATAGGATGCGGAGCAAAGGAGGGGAGGCACTGCCAGGCAAAGGGGGATTAGGCAACCCCCCCTCCCTATACTTCTTTATGGGAGCTCATCCACAATTTGTGCAAAAAATATATCAAGATGGGTAGCCGTGTTAGTCTGTCTGCAGCAGTAGAAGAGAGCCAAGATTCCAGCAGCACCTTAAGGAAGAATATGTGGCAGGGTATGAGCTTTCCCATTCTAGCTCTATCTGAAGAAGTGAACAGTGACTCACAAAAGCTCATACCCTACCACATATCTTGTTTGTCTTTAAGGTGATACTGGATTCTTGCTCTGTGCAAAAAATAGTAATGCAAATTTTTACCCTTCTGGCTGCAGCTCTCTATGAAATTTTAAAAGGTCCCTTCACGGGGTAGGAAGGAAAAGTATGTACATATATATGTAGGTGTATATGTATATGTGTGTGTGTATATGTGTGTGTGTGTGTATACATATGTGTATGTGTGTGTGTGTGTGTATATATATATAAAGAAAACCCACCCAAGAGGCGATGCAAACCACAGGGAGGGGGGAATCCCACCCATGAATGTGTTTCATTTGTGGTTCTTTAGGATCCAAGCCAACTGCTTTAACTTGGATGCTCCAGAAAAAAAAAAGATGCATGATTTTCACTGGCACAACTGAGAAGTAA
This sequence comes from Gekko japonicus, assembly GCF_001447785.1. NCBI lineage: Eukaryota > Metazoa > Chordata > Lepidosauria > Squamata > Gekkonidae > Gekko > Gekko japonicus. Next base: position 1,555,355 of record NW_015160840.1, read on the forward strand.
CTAGGACTGGGAAATATATGGAGATCTGGCGGTGGAGTCTAGGGAGGGTTTGGGAAGGAGTAACTTCATTGGGGTATAATGCCATAAAGTCCACCTTCCTAAATGGCCATTTTTTCCAGGTGACCTGATCTTGGTCATCTGTAGAATATAGATCAACTGTAATAGTAGATCTCCAGGTGCCACCTGGAGGTCGACAACCCGTGAAGTAACATGAGTTTTTTTTTTCCTACCAGCAACCCCGTTCCTTCTTCCTACAGTGAAGCCCCTCCTAAACTGCTTTTTTACTCCCTGTAGCCTATGAAGCTGTTTGGAGGCTGGCTGCATGAATGGTTGAAACATCAATTCCCTATGTACATAAATCTGTTCCCCTACCAGTAACTCTTCAGACAGAAGACCCCAATGGTCTCCTTAAACTTAGTGGATTAAAAAAACCACCTCAAATTGGGGGTGCCTTTTAAGACAGGAAATGATGGTAGGAAAATATAGCAAACGCCGCCTGTGGACTGCAGGCATGCCCTTCTGAATCGTGCCCAAGAGTGCAATCCAAATCCCATTATGGTCAATAAAAAACTAAACCTCTACCAGAGACTGTGAGACTTTTGGGTGGCTTTCCAAGTCTTTTAATTATGTATGATAACAAAGACAGCATATGCACTAAATTACATTCTGCATCTTAGCCTACAAGTGAGAACAAATCTCCCATCCTCTACAGGCAGATGTTACTGAGTCATTTATGATACCATAAGGCTATATCCAGCATGATTTAATTTAGAATCTCATTACTTGGAAATCTGATCTTGTACATTCTTTGCCCAGAATGGAGAACTGCCTCACAAATAGCTCAATTCACAAACCGGTTCAAACAAAGTGCTTGTTTTTTCAACCGATAATCTAATTGAAAGAGCCAAATTGGTTCAAATGATGCATTTTATAAGACCAACTGTGCCAGTAATGTTAGCATACTTCTAAAATACACATAACTCTTCCTCAGGGAGAATTCTGCCTTCTATCACATTAACGCAGCTTGTCTAATAATAGAATACGAACTGGGGGGGAATTAGGTAGAAACATCTCACCTTGTTCCACGAAAATGTTACCTTTCATTCTCTACTCTCCCTCTATCAAGTAAATAAGTGGAAGACCTAAACTCAGATGCAAAGCACCAAATGGATATTTTATTCCCTGAAGCACACAAAAACAACTGGGAGGGGGGGGACCAAAAGCATCTCCAAGGATGACAAATCCACTTCAGATAGGTCACAGTATGTAATTCCAAGTGGCAGCTTGGAAATGTGGGTCTCCAAATTGGGTTGTAGGCAATGAGACAATACAGTGAGGGCAACTTAAAACATACTTAATGTGTGCAAACCATATACTGACTGTGATATATGCAATGAATGCAGCATATATTTCATGAAATCAGAGTGTTCTGTGTATATAATAGACATGCTGAAACCCTAATAACACTTTGTGGCTTCCTAATACACACACAATGTGCAAAACAAAATGGATTTCTGCTATACATGGCAACTGAAATGTGGCTCGCATGCTTTATTTTTTACAAAGAAATATCCCGTGTAGGTGAAATCCCACCTGAAGTGGCCCTAAATTCTGCAGCCCAAGGACCTGAACATAACCTGGTCACCTGTGGTGCACGTGGGGTTGCCAGCTTCCAGGAGGTGGCTGGAGATCTCATGGGATTACAACTGATCTCCAGATGGTAAGAGATCAGCTCACCTAGAAAAAATGGCCACTGCTTAAGTCGCGACGCCATCGTCATACTAATGGTTTTAATAACTTTACTGTGCATTTTATATTGTTGTTTTATTTGTAAGCAGCCCTGAGCCTGCCTTGGCAGGGTAGGACGGGGTAAAAATCAAATAAATAAATAAATTATATGGAATTATACCCCACTGAAGTCTGTCCCTTCCCCAAACCCTGCCCTTCTCAAGGTCCACCCCCCAAATCTCCAGGTATTTCCCAACCCGGAGCTGGCAACCCTAGGTGCACTGCAATTACAGAGGGCTGCCAGCTTGAGGTGGAGACATACCTGGAGATTTTGGGGGTGGAGTTTGAGGAGGGTGGGGTTTGGGGAGGAGAAGGATCTCAGCAGGGTACAGTGCCATAGCAGCTGTTTTCTCCAGAGCAACTCACTTCTGTCATCTGGAGATCAACCGTAATAGTGGGAGATCTCCAGGCCCCACCTGGATGTTGGCAAGACTAATCACCAGCAATCTACTGAACAGAAAAAACCTTTAAAAATGTGTTCTTTTTTCTACTCCTTTTAAACTACAAATAGAGAAATGTGTGGGCACTTGGATTCAGTTGAATGTCTTTGGTAAAGGTGGGCTATAAATAAAATAAACTGTGTATATAAATTGGTCTGGTGTATTTATACTACAATGCAACTGATGAAGTGAGCTCTGACTCATGAAAGTTCATGTTGGAATAAACGTTTGAAGAGCCACAGGACTCCTGTTTAATGCTGTTACAGAATATACAGGGCTACCCATCTGGATAGGATTATAACCAGTGTTCCCTCTAAGCTGAGTTAGTGTGAGCTAGCTCAGTTTTTTAGCCTCCAGTTCACACATTTCTGTCTTAGCTCAGGAAGGATGGCGCCAGAGCAAACTAATTTATGCAGGAACCAAATCACTCACTCAGAACTTTAATGCCAGTAGCTCACAACGTAGAATTTTTGCTCACAAGACTCCACATCTTAGAGGGAGCATTGCTCCAGAGCAAACTAATTTATGCAGTAGCCAAATCGTTCACTCACAACTTTAATGCCAGTAGCTCACAAAGTAGAATTTTTGCTCATGAGACTCCACAGCTTAGAGGGAACATTGATTAAGAGTGCAGTGGATTTGGCTGGGTTTAACTCTGTCTAGGAATGCACTGTAGGTGCCTCTTAAAGGACTACCCTTAATTATTATAAAGATATTTTGGGACAGTGTCCAGATATTCTCGATATCCGCAACTGTATAGCAATGCGCAGAATAGCTGCCACGGTTCTAGCTTACCACTCCCCGAGTTCCCTCCCCAAACTGTTCAGGTTATGGATCAGCAAACGTCTTCTGAACAATTCCTCAATCGGAGTTTATTTCTACCAGTTTTTCTGCCCATGTCACCAGAAATTCGTCTGAAAATCCGTTTTCAAATTCACGGCTCATTCCTTAAGTACAAGAAGCAATATTCAAGAATGCGTCTGTGCTCCTGCACAGGACATTTTTCCAAACACCGAATTTAACCACAAACACCTGGGATTTATTTATTTCAAAAGCCTTGTATTTCGGGATCCCCACTCCAGAGCACCTCTGATTAATAGAAAGGTAAACCATTAACCCAGCCCCGCTTCATTCCAAAATTCATTTTAAAAAGGTTTTTCGTGGTTTGTTCTTCAAGAAAAGATCGCAGGGAAGACTCAGGTGGGGAGTTTGGGGTTTTTCGCCGTCATTACTCTTTGTTCACTTCGTTTAGACCACACCTGGCACGGCCGCCGCGACAAGCATGCATTATGCCCGAATTATCATTATTTTGCCTTTCCCCAGCGCCAGCTGTCTGCTGCTGCCAGGCTGCAGCTGGCACGAGGCAACGCAGTCGCCGCAAAGCCATGCCAAGGGCTGCATCCCTACAAGTTGCAACTCGGACTGGCCAATCCCCTGCAGGCGAGGGGAAGTGGGTGGGGAGGGGCAAGGAAGAAAGGCAGCCAGCTCCAGGGAGGGGAGGAGCCGTAAGATGGCCAGAGCGCCTTCCTCGCCCACCCGCCCGTTCCTAGAGGCGTCTTAAACAGGATTTCAAGCCCTACCTGCGAGCGCCTCTCGGCTAATGGCGAAAAGCAGGAGCAGGGCGCTTGCGGAGCCGCGGCGCGGGGCCATGCCGCCCCGTCCCCGGGGGAGGAAAGCAGGGAACGGGCGGCCCCGGGGAGCACGGCCCGTTTACGGCGCCAGGACTGGAGCTCCGCCCGCCGACAGCTGCTGGTGTGCGTGGCTCAGCAGAAGAAATCGGTGAGGCTGAAGATTTCTGCTGTCATTCAAATCCTGGAGGGTTTTTGTTTGTTTGTTTTTTGCGCTACTTGTAACTTCTTGGCCCACTGGAAGTCTAAGAAACCTCAGCGCCCCTTTTCACCTTTTGACGCCCTCTTAAGGCCTGGCCCATCAACTCCCTCTCCTGCGTCTTCATTCGTCAATCAATAACAAAACTGAAACGATCCAACTGGATCCCACCTTTTCCCTCCTGTTACAGCTATTCTGATACTCAGCTCAACGCTTTCGCCATGCCCCTCTTATTTATTTATGTATACTTCATTTATTTATAGCCCACTTTTCTCCTCAGTGTAAACCCAAGGTGGCTTACCATATCATTTTTTTTATCCTCACACAACAGGCCTGTAAAATAGGCTAGGCTTAGGATGTCCAAATGGGTCAAGGCCACCCAGAAAGCTTCCATGGGGACTGAAACCTAATTCTCCTAGTAAGGCATGCTAAACACTCTTTCCAAGAAACATGGTCCCACAATAATATTTCGATTAATGCTAAACACTGCACAACACTACCATTGCCAACTGCCTGGAGGGGGGAGGAAATGTCCTGTCCCTTCAGCTGAGGCTTAATAGGATGCTATTTACCTGATGATGTTATTTTCCTTCATGCCATGAAGAGCTTCAGCTGCATACTTCTGTGCATTAAGCCTCAGATAAGAAGGCATGATATTTTTCTCCAGGTTTGTTGGCAACCCTACACCACACCAAACCTTGGTGAGCCAACTTCCTAATCCTGTGCCTTCGCTTGCCCTCTTTAGTCTATCTCCTCCCAATTTCTGGTTTCTATCTGACCTGCCATTCTCCATTCCGTGGTTTATCTAGGCTCCCTTATACTGGATTGGTATTCTACCATTCAAATTATTTCTCTGCCCACCATGCAACACACATTTAAAATCACTATACTGGCTTTCTGTGTGCTCCTGGATTTATTTATTTTTATATTTACATTATTTATAGTCTGTCTTTCTCACAGGGGAATCGGTGGATTACATCTCGTGAGCCAGAACAGTCAACAAAATGGGACATTCAATAACCACAGCATTAGGATTTTAGAAGTCTGGAACCACCACAAGGAAACAGAAGCATAAAATAAATATAAGCATAAGTATTAACAGGACACATTAAGCAGTACCAAAAAAATACATAATAGGATTATACTTACAATAATCAGTACGCTGCAGTGTAGACTAGGGTCCCTAATCATTTATCCAAGTAAGTTTCTGAAACATTTTGCACTGTTGCAACCCTGATTACCTCTGCAGAAAAGCCCTTTTGGAATAGTTCAGTTTTGCATAGTTTGTGAAAAGATAGGAGAGTGGGAGCTTCCCTGACCTGATTGAGCACACTCTTCCTTACCTTCAAAGCCATTTATTGCCTTCTCCACTCCATGGCTCTCCATTCTCATATAGCCTCCTGCTTTTCTGTTGTTCTCAGCAACATAAGGTTTCCTGCTCCCTCAAGTTATTTATTTCACATTATTTATAGTCCACCTTTCTCACTGGGACTCAAGGCGGATTACGCAGGATGAGTCAATACAGTTAGCAGGATGGGATGACATTCAGTAAACAATGAATTAGGATTTGGGTTGTAGAACCAACCAGAAGTCTAGAAAGCAGAACTGAAGCAAAGCATAAATGTTCATGTGACACATTAAATGTTGCAAAATTACTTAACAGGATTCAGCTTGGAGCAAACTATACACAGCAGTATAGACCACAGTCCCTAATAATTTGTCCAAGTAACTTTGTGAATCATTTTGTACAGTGCTACCCTATTGCCTGCGTAGAAAAGCCCTTTCAGGCCCTGCTCAGATGAGCCAAGCTGGTGGAGCATAAGGGGAGAGACGGTTTTGCAGACATGAAGGTCCATGACTAGAATCCTGTTCTTATCTCTTTCTGCCTCTTATGCCTGGAACTCCAAACACCTACCACATCTGTCACTTCCATTAAAATCTGACCTTTGAACCCATCTTTTCTTTGAAGCATATGCTACAATTTGCTCCACTTCCCCTACTGGAGTTAAGCACCTGAATCCCTGTTTATCCCCACTTCCTTATTGTCGTCTTGCTACCCAGAGTGCTTATGAAGACACATGTCTGTGTGAATGAGGCCCACTTGCTAGGCTAAAACCTAGAATACCCTGGTGGAGATCCCCCTTCTGCTATGGACACTCACTAGGTGATCTTGGGAAAATCAGTCTCTCTGTCCAATGTACCTCACAGTGTTGTTATTATGATAAAATGGAGTTGTGGCAACTCTGTAGGGTTTTCAATGCAAGAGATGTTCAAAGGTGGTTTGCTATTGCCTGGCTCTGTAAAAGAAGAGTTGGGTCTATACCCCGACCTCCATTCGGAGTCTCAGAGTGGCTTACAATCTCCTTCCCTTCCTCTCCCCACAACAGACACCCTGTGAGCAATGCTCCCTCTAAGCTGTGGAGTCTTGTGAGCAAAAATTATACTTTGTGAGCTATTGGCATTAAAGTTGTGAGCAAGCGATTTGGCTGCTGCATTAATTAGTTTGCTCTGGAGCCATCCTTCCTGAGCTGAGACAAAAATGTGTGAGCCAGAAGCTTAAAAACTTTGAGCTAGCTCACGCTAGCTCAGCTTAGAGGGAACACTGCCTGTGAGGTAGGTGAGGCTGAGAGAGCTCTGAGAGAACAGCTCTGAGAGAACTGTGCCTGGCCCAGGGTCACCCAGCTGGCTGCATGGGGGAGGAATGGGGAATCAAACCCAGTTCTCTGGATTAGTCTGCCACTCTTAAACACCAAACTAGCACCAACTGTATAGCAACCCTGGTATTCCTTGGTGGACTCCCATCGAAATACTAGCCAGGTCTGACCCTGCTTAGCTCCTGGGATCTGATGAGATCAAGCTAGCCTGGGGTATCCAGGTACCTGCCTCTTTACATGGAAATAATTCTATCAGGTTGACTGGTATGACAGGCCTATTTTCCCAGTATGAAGATTAAGCTGCATTCATGGGGTGGATGCTATTGCATATATTGGCTTCCCCATTTATGTACTTGCTGCAGAAATATATTTCTTGCCACAATTCCAGGTCTGCAGAGGCATGCATTTTCTAAACAAGAATATTGTAGGGGGGGGGAATTACTCATGATCTATGACTCCTGTTTTGCAGTATATCAGACTGGAGTTGTCATTCTTTCAGTATTCCAAAATTTTAAAATCCACAATATAGTTTTATAATCCAAGGTATAATAATGTCAAATTTATGGGTCTGTTTCACAGTTCTTCTCAGACATCAACCTTATCTTTTTTTGCCCAGTAATTTTATTAAGAAAGTTCCTTTCTGTTCTCTTCTTAGCCGCTTTGAAGAGTAGGATGGGGGGAAGATTCTCACTCCTCCCTTTCCCCCCCTTACAAATAGTTTAAAAGGTTTAATCAGTGGGAAAGTTCCTTGTATTGTTGCAGTTTGGATTCCTCATCGTGATTTGTCTTCTTGTACTACTCTCTCGGTTCTTCTGCCAAAGCCTGGTAGGGCTCAAGGTCTCAAGCTGGCAAAGAGCGACCTGTTTCTCTCTGTCAACATTCCAAGCATTTTACGCTTAAAAGCTCACCCCTTCAGTCTCTGGTTCGCCTCTGGACAAAGGGAGGGAGTCACCCATTAACAACGCTGCACCACAGTTCAGGTCTTGAAAGATCTCAACAGAATTTATTGAAGATGATTACAAAAGAAGTTACTACTCACTGCACCCTAGCAGTGAGTATCAAACGCACCAACATTCACAGAGTTCCCTGCCCCCTGGCCCCCTTGACCTGGAAAAGTAAGGTAAAAGTTCTGCAGAAAGACATCGGATCTTAAACTGTCTGCCCCCCCACTCAAGGTTTGAGAATTGGGGCTTGGGCAAGTTTCTCTTTGAGAAGTTCAGAAGCCTTTTGGCACTCCACTGACCATGGTACCTTGGCAGGAATATTTTTTTTTACATAAATCGGTTAAAACCGATGCCAGGCCACTGAAATTTGGGATGAACCTTCGGTAGAACCCGCAGGCTCCCAGAAAGCTCAAAATCTGTTTTTTTGTTGTGGGTGTGGGTCAGTTGACAATTGCCTCAACCTTTACTGCATGTGGTGAGATTTTCTCACCCCCAATCTGATGACCCAAATATACCACAGTGGAGTTAGCTACCTGGCATTTAGATGGCTTAATAGTCAGCCCAGCATCCTGGATTCTGTGAAGCACAGTCTCCAGATGCTCTAAATGTTCATGCCAGCTTGAGCTGATCAATGCTATATTAGCTTGATATGCCACTGCATAGTCCAGTCCCTGAAGTACTTTATCCATTAGCCTCTGAAAGGCTTTACTGGCTGATTTCACTCAAAATGGGAGCACATTAAAACGATACTGCCCCATAAAGCAGGAGAAGGATGTTCTCTCCTTGGCTCTTTCTGTGAGTGGCACCTGCCAATACCCTGATGTAAGGTCAAGTGTAGTGATATATTTTGCACCTGCCAATCTTTCTATCACTTCCTCAATATGAGGTGAGGGGTATTGGTCCATTTGACTTAGCTTATTCAGTTTTCTATAATCTACACACAGACGATACTGAATTGGGTCTTCTTCATTTAGCTTCTTCTTGGTCACAATAACAAGATTGCTAGACCATTCTGAAGTACATGGCTCTATCACACCCATTTCTAACATTTTCTCAATTTCTGTTCTAACTATTTCCCTCATTGGTCCACGCATGGGATACGGATTAGATCTCACTGGTAAGTGATCTCCTGTATCAATATCGTGAACTACCAGGTTAGTTCTCCCGGGGCAGTTAGTGAATAGATCTTTAAATTTTTGCAACAAGACCATTAATTGTTCTTGCTGCTGATGTGGTAGAGTTTCATTGACAGGGATCTCAAATATCCCGGTCGGTCTTTCGGCCTCTGAAAGCAAATCTGGAACCTCAAAATCTTCT
>NW_015160840.1:1566422-1589257 GCF_001447785.1 Gekko japonicus
GATTCATCCCAATCCCTTGCTTTGGCCGTTGAGATGCGCTCTGAGACTGACTCTTTATTAACTGCACTTCTCTAGCCGACCAATTGCCATCATCCCCAGATTTTTGCTTACATACCATCTGGGCCTGGCAATCATCTCCCAAGTACACAACTGATAAGTCCTCTTGAGGCTGCCTCTTCTGCTGATCTTGAGTCGCTGATGATGTCAGCGGCTGACTTGCAATCAGATGGATACTCGGCTGTTGTGGTAGAGCCCTAATATGCCCCCGTTGTTTGCAATAATAACAGACTGGCACTGCTGGCCTAAGGCTAGTAAGTCCTTTCTGCTCCTGAGCAGCATCTTCTACTTGAGCTGGAGTGCGTTGTCTGAGAGTTGGAACTGGTAGTCTTTGCTTATATTCAGTCCTTGTTTGTCGTGGGGGTAGAGGTGGATGATCTTCCATCAGCTTGGCAGAGGTAGGGCGTTGAGGCTGTAGTGGATAGCTTGCAGCGGCGATTTCATCCAGCACCTCTGCAAGTGCACGTGTATTCCTAGGCCTTTGCGCACGGGCTAAAGCTGCATGCTCTTGAGGGATGACGTGGAGAATTTGTTCTCTCACTATTAACTCCAAGACGTCTGGAAAGGTATATACTCGAGCACACGGGCTAAAGCTGCGTGTTCTTGAGGGATGACGTGGAGAATCTGTTCTCTCACTATTAGCTTCAAGAAGTCTTGAAAGGTATATACTTGAGCACTACCTGCCCACTTCATGCAAAGTCTCTGAACCCTACTTGCAAATGCACTGTAGGACTCTTCTGGTCTTAGACTAGCAGCACGGAAGCATCTTCTCAACTGTTCTGTAGAGAGCCCAAATTGCTGTAGAGCTAGCCGTTTAAAATATTGGTAGTCTTTCGCTTGCTCTGGGGCTAATTGAGATAGTAGCTCAGCAACTTCCCCATGCACACAGCGTCTAATTGCCCCCATATATTCTCCCTCTGGAAGATGATAATCATTTGCTGTTGATTCAAATAAAGCAAAGAAGGTGGTGATGTCCTCTCCTGGCTTCAACTCTGGGAACTTTATCCGAGACCATCTATCATCCTGGTTTTGGGTGAGATGGTTCTGAAGCATGTTCATCTGTTGTCCATTTTGCCCAAGTAACTGAGTTATCAGACTGCATAGCTGGTCTACTGGTCCCACAGGTGGCTCTGCTGCCACTGATTGCTGGCTTTGAGGGACTGCGGAGTGTGTTGGTGCAGTCAGCTAGACATTGACAAAAGAATTCCGTTTATTGTTGACTGGCTGTGCAATATTTGGAGGCTGTAATTGCTGAGATGAACTATCAGCATAAATTCTTCTTGGTCTGCTTTGTAGTCTGTCTTGCCCCAAATGTGGGTCTGTATCCAGCTGCAGCTCTGGAGAATGCTGAATGGTTCATCATCTGGGCTCATTCTAAAGCCTCGCAAATCATCTTCAACACAAAAATGCGTCTGCACTGATAATTCAGAAAAGAAAAAATTTCTAGTCCAGCTAGACGGTGCAGCAGGCTCTGTGCCATAAATCATTTGATCAGGCAAGTTGCCTGATAAGGAAGCTTTTCGGTCTGCACTCATACTAGCTTTGTTTCCAAAAGAGACACAAAAAATAACACCAAAAAAACCCAGTGTTCTTCTCCTGTCAAGCTTTCAAGCTGAAGACAGTGTTTTACAAGACAACTGAAAAGACTGATCACTTTGAGCTAGAGACTGTGAGGCTTCCTCACCGCTCTCCCTTTTCTTCCTGTTGGATACCCTGTGGGGGATTTTCTTCCAGCTGAGCTAGTGATAGCGTATCAATATCTCTAACTCTACTCCTGGTAATCACTGGAAACTGATTAATACAGCCCTTTGCTTTTCGCATTTTCAAATAGACATCCATCCCAAGCAAAAAAACTGGATCATCTCCTTGGTGTATTAACAATGGAATGGTCTCAGTCCAGTCTCCTACAGTAACTTTGGCATAGGTAACAGGTTGCTCTTTAGGCTGACGACATTCACAGAGTTGCCTGCTCCCTGGTTGTAGCCCTAGGTCATGTAAGGTAAAGGTTCTGCAGAAAGACATCGGATCTTAAACTGTCTGCCCCCCCACTCAAGGCCAAGTAGCTAATTATTATTTGCAGCTGTGGAGTTCTTAAAGAAAAAGGCAAAAACTCCGAGGTCTTATGCTAAGACAGTTCACGGGGCTGGAGCTGAAACCACTTAGCGTGTCTATTTTAAATTAACCATCTAAAAGTGAAAAGAGAAGCATATGCTGCTTCCATACACACGTGCAAATGTCAGATGCATCCAGTGGATCAGATTCTCGAAGGCTTCCTAGGGGCAGGTATCATAGTTGACAATTCTCACTTTTATTAAAGACTCATGGTTTTGGCCAGTTCTGGCCATCTTCACAACACATCATGGGGCCAAGATGGAGACAGTGTCCTCCCTCTTGGTGTATGCAAGGGAGAAGGTGTTTTGTGGGAGAGGATGAATGGAAGGAAGGAAGTTGCTCCCTGAGAATCCCATTCTACTTGTCAAAAGGATAGGGGCAGAAGAGTAAACACAGAAAGTAAGCTTGGTCTGCCTATCTAGCTGCCTGACTCTCTTGCCATGTAGCCTGGAGGCTGAGGCATGGGACAGCGTCCAGTCCTTCACTTCCAATATGATGTAAGCATATTGGGTCCCAGTTGGGGGTGGGGGGAAGAAAGGGTATAAATAAAATACATAAAACTACTAAATAAAATACAACATTCCTATAAGATAGGTCCATATTATTCCCATACGACAGATGGGGAGGTGAGGCTAAGAGAAAGAAGTTTACTGAAGCCCACCTAATGCATTTGTGGTAGAGATGAGACTTGTACTGAGGCCATGCTGGACCACAACTTGTTCTCTTAGTTTGACTACATTACACTAGCTTCTGGTTTGCCAGGAAAATTACCAGTAGAAGGCAGGCCACCATAAGAAAGCACAGACAATTGCACAAACATGCTTCAATAGCAGATGCTAAAAAGCTGTGTTCTGGTGACATACATCAGCATGAGCACTAGAGGGCAATATAAGGTTGGTGACAAGGAGAAACGGCAGGAAATAATTTTCTGCTTTGAAGGAAAAACAGGAAAATTGGGAGGGTGAATCTATATACCACCACACTAACTGCATTGCGTTTCAATGTTGTCCCTCTTAAATAACACTGCATTTGTGAAATACTGTCCCCAAGTCTTTGCATAAGTGCATTCCAATTACATTATACATAACGCTGAAAAGAAAGAAAGACCTTAAAAATAGGATTGTGGGTTTTCTGTGAAGTAAGTCAGACTTAGGAATCGACAAGAGGCAAGATTAGCCTCTGTTCAAAAACAGAGGATGAAAACAGCAAATAAATGTGTACGTGCAATAGTTGTCTGGACCTATCACTGTTGGTTTGTACCAAGTCAGCTTTTCGCATCAAACCATCAGGAAGTGGATCCCAATATTGACTCTGATTGCTCTTCACATGAGTATTGGTAGCAAACCACAGGCGCTTTCACACATGCTAAATCAGGGGTGTCGAACTCATTTGTTATGAGGGCCGGATCTGACATAAATGAGACTTTGTTGGGCCGAGTGGAGATATAAACTTTATAAAGGATACAGACACAAAGGGTTTTTTTTTTACTTAAAATAAAAATGTGCTTAAAACATTAGCACTCTTGCAATATTTTGTTTATTTAACAGTCTCTGATAACTGACACCTCTTGCTCTGAATTATTGCGTCAAAATGTCTGTGGTGTTGCAATCTTGAGTGTGCTGTTCAGGTGTGTATCTGTAAGCTGCAAACCTGTGATGACGCAGCAGCAGCAGAAGAAGAAGCAGAAGGCAGCCAGTTCCACTGCGGGCCTGATACAAGTCCTCCTGGGGCCTGATTCGGCCCCCAGGCCACATGTTTGACACTCCTGTACTAAATAATGCAGTTTCAATCCACTTCAGCGATTGTTTGCAAGTGGATTTTGTCATCTCACACAGTATGTGTGAAAGCGTCCCACTTCAGAAAGTGCTACTCAGAATACATCTCTAGGTAAGCCCTCTCTCATATGTGCCATGGTCCCGATCCAAACTAGGCCTGTGCGCCTTGTAATTGTGTTTGCAATGTTGGACTCATAAAACATTATCTGAGAACCTTCATGGCTGAAGAGACAACTGTAATATTTGGCCCCAAGTACAATGCAGGATCTAGAAACCATCCTCCCCACCAATCGACTGATTTCTGTCTGAGGCTCATTCCCCTATTGCTGGTAGTTTTGCTTGCTTGGGTAGTGAAGGGTGGAGTATAAATCCAATGTCTTCTTCTTTGTTAGCTGCCTTGAGTCTGAAGAGATAAGGTGGGATATAAATGTTTTAAAGAACTAAAATATGATGGACATTTGTGGACTTCATCAGCTGTCTTAGAATACTGTTCCACAACCTTAACTACATGCTTCTTTAAAGTGTTAATAGACATAAAATGTTGCTTTCTAATGTAGATCATTACCAAGCTTGACTGCAGGCGGAGATGTTTCTTCAGATTTTTGACTATTTCTGTCTTTATCTTTATCCAGGTGTATCCAATATCTAATTGCATCCCTAACATACATATATTAGAGCAGGCAGATGGTGTTGTGAAAACTTCAAACACTGTTCAGTAGACTTTTGAAGTGCAGTTTTACAAATTCTTTTGCATGCTGCAATACAATGAATGCCACTGACTGTGCACAATGGTGCAATTTAACTTTACTTTCTGGACGTAGTGGACTCTATGGATGAATGAACGAATAATGTTTATTTGCGGTCAAAGACCATTTATCAAAATAATACATGTTCGTTAAATACAAGCAAATTAGCTTTCAGCTCTAAAAATAAACATATAACCTTAAAATCATTAAAATGTTAAAAGGAGAAAAGTTTAACAGTCCATTATATCAAAATAATTATAAGATGTTTAAAACTAAACTATTTATGAGGTCTCTATGGCATTATACCCTACTGAGGTCCCTCCACTCCCCAAACCCCACGCATCCCAGGCTCCACCCCCAAAATCTTCAGGAATTTCCCAGTCTGGAGTTGGCAAACCTATGTCCTAAAAAAATATCAGAGAGGGGTGCTCTTGGGGCTCTCAGGGAAACCCACATGAATCCCTAGGAACACATGAGTTTCTCCAAACAGCACCCCACTGTAACTGTTTCAGGTTGGCCACTGTGTGACAGTGTTGGACTGGATGGGCCATTGGCCTGATCCAACATTGGCTTCTCTTATGTTCTTAAATGGTGCAGGTAGACTAAAACCCCTTCAACTCATGCACCATGGACTAGACCATAAACAGGCAATGCATAAATAGGAACTGAGGAGAACATGCAACTCACGTGTGATTGTGACATCTAACACTGGGTGATGACCCCAGACCCAGCCTGTGTACTCCATAATGTGTGAAGAGGCATATTCTGGGCTGTTTTTTTCCTGCAATACCTATACATAAGACACTCTAATCCATATTCTGACCTGACCCGAACCTGCTTAGCTTTAAAATCTGACAGGGGAGGCTGGAATTATTTTCTGCCTAGTTATTGTTTCCCAGGATTCTTCACAAAGACTGCATTGTTCCAAGTGGCCTTTACATAACTCTCTGCCTGATTATCTCCAAAATATTTTGGGACAGAAGCTGGATAAAGTGATGGCGTAAGACGCGACAGAAATTTTTACAAATAGCTATTTTGTTGGGGGGGGGGGGTTGTTTGTTTGTTTGCCTGTCTGCAGACTTTGTAGCTGAAAATGATTCAGCATAATGCTCAAAAATATTTCAAAATGAATTCAAGTAAGATGATTCTATTTCCCTGCTTACCACTGAAGAAGGAGAGGGGGAAACTGGGCATATCAGTATGCAAGGTGAAGAAAATTGTATGACCTCTTAAAGGTAAAGGTTTCCCTTGCTTGAAAGCCAGTCAAATCCGACTCTAGGGATGCGGTACTCATCTCCGTTTCAAAGCCGAAGAGCCAATGCTGTCCAAAGACGTTTACCGTGGTCATGTGGCTGGCATGACTAGATGCCGAGGCGCACGGAACGCTGCTACCTTCCCACCAAAGCGGTACCTATTTATCTACTTGCAATTTCTTGCTTTCGAACGGCTAGGTTTGCAGGAGCATATTGCAAATACTATTTGAGGAATCAAATACAAGGGACAGCTATCTTTAAGTTTTTACATTACGTGCACAGACCAGACCCTATAAAAAGTTTTAAAATAGTTATTGTGATTGTAGTAAAATAACAATATTTGTAAGTAATTAAAGGTATTTGGATGGGGCATAAAAAGTAGGGTTGCCAGCTCCGGGTAAGGAAATACCTGGAGATTTTGGGGGTGAAGCCTGAGGAGGGCAGGGTATGGACAGGGGAAAGTCTACCTTCCAAAGCAGCCATTTTCTCCAGTAAACTGATCTCTATTGCCAAGAGATGAGCTGTAATCCCAGGAGATCTCCAACTTCTGAGTGCCCTGACCGTTTTATGGTCCTGATTTCAACTCTGTGAGGCTGTTTTCTTCTTGCCTCCATAACACAGACTTGTAGAGGATAAAGAAGATGTGGAAATGGCAGCTGCACCCTCCCCACACCTACTGCCAGGCCTGCAGCTACGGTGGGGCTTGGGGGGGGCTCTGCCTCCCCCCTTTAAAGGCACAGCCCCACAAGAATTTCTCCTGTAAATGCTTTTTTTCCAGTCATTTAAAAACATTTTTAAAGAGGTGTGCTCCTTTAAGCAGAGTGGGGTGCTGTAGTTGACTAATTCCTGCACTGAGCCAAGAGGGTTGGAGTAGGTGACTTCTAGGATTCCTTCTAACTCTGTGTCAAGAAACTAGTCTCCTTTTGCTGGAAGTTCCAGATGGGATATCCCCTGTCTCAGACCTCTACTGAGCAGCAAGAGAGACTAGATAGCTATAGACAGGCGCACTGACCTTTCTTCCTGTATGTACTCTTCTACCACTGTCCTCTTTGATATGCAGATTGTGATCTCAGGGACCAATTTCTCTTTTCCTGCTTCTCTCTCACTCTGAATGAAGACTTGCTCTCTACCTGCATACACCAAGAGAGGGACATGCTGTCCTCTCTTGGTACCATGAGGAAGATGAGCCTCTCACCATCCACCTCCATCCTTTAGCTAGTAAATTAGTAATCTATCAATCTCTCCTCATTCCTGTCCAAAGTGTACTTCTCAAATAAAGAGAGAAGTATTTCTCTTCTAAACTTGCAATGTGGCTCTGTGTAGCTTTGTAAGCTGAGTAACCTGGTAAAGTGATGCTCCTGTGTCTGTAACTTTATTTAAGCACTCTGCTAACTAATGGTGATTGGATTAACCACACCAATTAACCTCAATACCTTTAAAAGAGTTTTCTGCCTAAGTGTTAGCTTCCTTGACTATAGAAGTCATCACCTCCACCTGCCAGGTAGTTATCAGAATTATTGCTTAGGCTGGCAGAAGTGATTAACTTGCAGCAGATGAGAACTGTCATCTAAAGTGGTTGACAGCTTGCAATTTAGAGCTCTATCCTGGTAACAGCTTTCTATTGGCTAAATGGCTTTTCTTTCTGCATTGAGAACTTCAACCCCACAAGCCACAAAATTCCTGGCTACGGGCCTGCCTACCAGTGTTCCCTCTAAGCTGAGTTAGCGTAAGCTAGCTCACAGTTTTTAAGCCTCTGGCTCACACATTTTTGTCTCAGCTCAGGAAGGGAGGGCTCCAGAGCAAACTGATTTATGCAGCAGCCAAACTGCTTGCTCACAACTTTAATGCCAGGAGCTCACAAAGGAGAATTCTTGCTCACAAGACTCCACAGCTTAGAGGGAACATTGCTGCCTACTGCTTTTTGCTTAACAGAGCCATTTTATGAAGAATTACACCCTTTTAAACTTCACTGGATTTTGTTTAACTTGGTTTGTCTTGGGGGTGGCACTGGACTCTAGATTCATTCTCGCATCTCTTTGTTAACCTTTGCATTTATGTGCTAATTTGCTGCCATCCATTGATCTTCCTGGCTACCTGATCCAATTTCAGCCCTACTTATGCATCTGGGCTGTGACTGGCCCTTCCTAACGACTGCCCTCCCCCATCCTCTTTTTCCTGTTAAGTGGTTGTGAAGAGATTTCATTTCATTGTGTCTAACGAAGTGTGCTTGCCCATGAAAGCTTATACTTTGAATAAAACTTTGTTGGTCATAAAGGTGCTACTGGACTCAAACTTTGGCTGAGTTCAGACTGGCAGTTTGGCCCGATATAGGTATGTTTCACAAACGGATTAAAGGGGCGGGTTCACGCAGTCACAGCTGTCAGGCGTTCCCCAGCCGTACTCAACCCGTCCTGACAATTCCCTACCACGTTAAAAAAGTACCGGGTGAAAGCAGTAGCAAAACCCTGGAGGGCGCGTTGATCCTGCTTCCCGGAAGTGTGCACGCTAAAATCCGTAAACAAGCTGCATTGCTGCGCCTAGGCATGTGTCGCCGAAGTGAAAAACAGCTGCTTACAGCTGCGCCTCTGCCAGGGGCAGGCCAACAGTGCGAACGCTCCCTTGCATCTCCTCCCTAGTATGCTCCCATATCAGTAGGTGCAGTGCAACCGGGAATCCCCGGCACAACTTGGTCCGGGTCTTTTTGCCCCACCTCCCTCGCACTTCATACTGCCAGTCTGTCCTCAGCCTTTATTAGCCCCTAACATCTGTGACTGACTTGGGATCCAAGACAAGGTTTTCCACATCCCAAGGTCATACAAAATACCAACCAAAACATTTGGTCCTAACCTTCTTACAGATGTACCAAGTTATGTCCATTTATAATCTGCTTCTCAGTGCTACCTAGGGTTGGCAACATTAGGGGTCATTTCCTGAAGGACCGCACAAGAGTGGAGCTCTGGCAGTAAAGAGCCCAGGGGGCGGTCACATGCAACAAGCCCCACCCCGTGCTCCCAGCAGCCCTCAGTCAGAGCAAGAAGCAGCCAGGTAAGTTGCAGAGCCACCCCGGCTCCCCAGTCCAAAACAGTCCAGTGGCACCTTTAAGACCAAGTTTTATTCAGGTACAAGCTCTCCCTCCTCTGTGAGGACAGATCTGCATGTCCCCCCCCCCCCATAGCTAGCAATCCAAAACAGTCCAGTGGAGCCTGAGCGGTGGGTGTTGCCTTCTGACATGCTTCCGGTGATGTCAGGGGGTGTGGCATATGCAAATAAGTTATGCTAATAGGTCATGCTAATGAGCTCCTGCACCTCTTTTTCTACGAAATGACCCCTGGGCAACATCCAGGTGAAACCTAGAGATCTCCCAGAATTGTAACTGATCTTCAGAAAACAGGGATCACTTCCCCTGGGAAAATGGCCACTTTAGAAGGTGGACTGTATGGAACTGAACCCCACTATTCTTCCCAGGCTCCATCCCCAAATCTTGAATTTCCCAACCTAGAGTTGGAAGCCCTAGTACTCCATGACCTAGAAGCATTTAGTCCTTGTACAACATTTTCAACCACAAGTTTTCCCCATGGTACTGGGCAAGAAAACAAGTATGAGATGGTTTGCTGAAAAGCTGGTTTTCAAAAAATAAATGCTTGGACATATGTGCTAAATGTCTTGAGAAACAGTATGGTAATTGTTCTGTGCCACTCAAGTTTGTGCACAAATCAATACCTGCCAAAATGAAGAAAAAAGATTTTCCCTTTTCTTAATATAGAGAACAGTATGACCTCTATTGATCTATCTGTTAGTCTGTAGCTATCTAGGTGATACCCCGATGGGTTGCAGTCTGTTTTCACCAGCTGACCCAGACATAACATCATCACTTCCTGATTAGATTGATAGGGCTTTCTATTATTTGCTCCCTTATTTTTGCGCCTTGAGAAACAATTCCTTTTTTGTTGTTGCACAGTAAACAGCATTGCAAGGCCCATATTAAATCATAATTATTTACCATGCTGTTCGTGCACCTTTGTCCCAGAGGAGCGTGGTGACGTGAATTTACAGGAAGATCGGCGTATTTCTCACCAACAGCTTCCTGTTATTGATATGCTTTTGTTTAGTTGTAATCTTTTTTTTAGCCTTTCAGATTCTCAAGGGAAAAATAAACCAGCACATTCCATTAATCACAATAATGGAGACCATAGTTGGGTGTCTAACAAAACAGCTTTAATCCTGGACTCTGGATTCCTCACATTGTTGTGTCAGGTTTAAAAATATATTAGCCAGATTTTTTGTTTTTGTTTTTTACAAAAAAATAATTAGTTCACTTTTTTTTTCAAGTCACATAACCTGGAGTTTTCGGCATGCTCAGAAAAAGGTTGAGAGTTTGAATACGCTGATTTAAACATTGGTGCTTTGGAAATCTACACTGAGGCTGAAGTTATAGAGGTACATAGGCCCCATTTTAGAATGTGGCGCAGTACTAAAAGATCCAGTGTGATGAAATGGTTAAAATGTCACACCAGGAGCTGAGAGAGCTGGATGGAAATCCACACTCTGGCATGTAGCCCATTTGTAGGGTAATCCTGAAAACACTTTCCTGGGTGTAAATCCCACTGTATGGACTTGACTAGGATTCTGAGTAAATTATGAGTATGATTTCTCTCCTTATGACCTTGGTATGGGCTGTCAGCCTAAAAGACTGTTATTTATTTATTTATTTATTTATTTAACATTCGATTTCTAGACCGCTCAACCCTCGAAGGGCTCTGAGCGGTTTACATAGTACAATTTAATTACACTATCTCACTAGGGCCACACATTGAGGTGAAATGACTACCTATCAGGCACCCGTGGCAGGGTCTTGGTTGTTGTTTCTGCGGAGGTTCTTAGTCCCGGGTGACGACGTCTCGGTGCAGATCTTCTTCGACCTCAGAGACTCCTTCCGCGGATGGTCCCTCAGTGAATGACAGCGTGCGCTGCCACAGCTGGCCTCTGTCCTGATTGGCTCCTGCCTACCACGTTGCCTCGGTGCCGCGCCCTGCTGGCCCAATCTCTGTCCAGGCCGCTCGATTCGCTGCCACTGCCATGTTTCATCAGCTGCCGTTGCCACCATTCTGCCGCTCAGCCACCGCTGCTCCACCACACTGAAGGGAAGGAGGGTGCCCCCCCGCTCTAGGAGCAGGTACCCAATTCATCTACTAGCCTGTATGGGCTTTCGAACCGCTGGGTGGGTGGGAGCTGGGACATGGACCGGGAGCTCACCCCGGCCGCGGTGGGACTCGAACAGCCACCAAAGCTTTTCGGTCAGATGGATTGCAGGATCCATTTGCTGCCTGCGCCACCGCTCCCACATATGAAGGTTAAATGGAGGGAGGCAAAACTATGTATTGTATACCATCTTGATTTCCTTGTAGGAGGTATGGAATTATGGTTTCCAAGCTCCAGGTGGGGTCTGGAGCTCTCCCAGAATTACAACTGATCTCCAGACTACAAAGATCAATTCTCCTGGAGAAAACGGAAATTTTGGAGGGTGGAGTTGATGGTATTTCATAGTCTAGGAGAAACTGAAGTCCTTCCCTAGTAACCATCCCAAACCTCCAGGAATTTCCTGTGTCAAAGTTGGCAATGCTGCAGGGAATACAGATGCGATATATAGAAGGGTTTCTTCTCTCAGTTTTGGCAATCAACCCACCTCACCCCTACCTAGGGTTGCCAAACTCCAGGTGGTGGCTGGAGATCTCCTGCTATTACAACTGATCTCCAGGTGACAGAGATGAGTTCACTTGGAGAAAATGGTGGCTGTGGAAGGGGGACTCTATGGCATTATACCCCTTGAGGTCCTTCCCTTCCCCAAACCCGATCCACTCTGGGCTCCACCCCCCAAATCTCCAGGTATTTCCCAACCCGGAGCTGTCAACCTTACCCCTACCCTATTGTCAGCCCTAAAATGAAATAAAACACAATTTGTCTATCTTTCCCCCTTCCCAGGAACCTGTGCATGGGTGGAAGAGTTAAACCTCTTCTTCCCCCATGCCATAGACCCAGCCCCCACCTCTACCCAATTTTCTACCTTGTACAAGAAGAGTCCTGCTGTTGTAAGGGTATCACTGTACCAGTTATCTTTTCCCCCTGCCAGCGTAGCATTGTAGTCCTCTAGAATAAAGGGTTTAGTAACAGTCCTATCCAGTCATGAGGGCAGAAATAAATAACAGAATGGTTGCATTACACAAAAATAATGCGAAATAAGTTGAGATGTGACTGTAAATTAACACTTCTGCATGGTGATTGATTGGTTCATACTGAAACCCATTACAAGTCCATTCAGAGTTGCCTTTCTGTTTGTCACCCAATGGCATGACAGCAGAAGGGCTGCAAAGTGCCTGAAAGGACAGCCTTAATCTAGTATTGTAAAACTAAAGTGAATAATTTCTGTTCCCTTGACTGGGTTTTCTCCATTTTAGAACAAAAAGCTCAAAAATATATTTTTTTTATTCTAGTTTTTCATATGCACCTGTCTACCTGTCATATAATATTTGTGCTCACAATATGAATGGGTAGTTTATAACTTGCATTTTAAAACAAATAAAAGTGTATTGACAGCATTTTAAATCTTAAAAGGGGACAATCCACCCACGGGTGGGTTTTTACTTCCACCTGGTGCTCCTAAGGGTTTATATCACAAGGCAGAAGAAAATTATTCCCCAAGTTGATGGCTTTTAGGATTACCGCAAAAATGTTATCAGGATTAAAGCCTGTTCACTTCCCTGTTTGGTGTTTTGTCCCCTTCCTTACTAGGGAAGCTATTTATAGGACCTTGGGCTCTATTCTATCTGAAGGTCACATTGTTTACACCTATTGTGGGATTAGTCGTGCTTTTCCTGAGGACCACACTTAAAAAAAAAAAATTAAGGGCTTCACCTAGCATAACATTGTTGACATATCACATAACACTGGCCACAAAGAGAGTTCAGTCAATCTATAAGAGCCAGTTTGGTGTACATTGGCCACAAAGAGAGTTCAGTAAATCTATAAAACCCAGTTTGGTGTAGTGGTTAAGTGTGCGGACTCTAATCTGGGAGAACCGGGTTTGATTCCCCACTCCTCCACTTGCACCTGCTGATGTGACCTTGGGTCAGTCACAAGCTCTGGCACAGCTGTTCCTGAAAGAGCAGTTTGTGTCAGAGTTCTCTCAGCACTACATTATGGAATTGCATCTCAAGTTTTAGTTGGAGGATGGATGCTATGGCCACCATCAAGACAACTGGTAGCTGCCTGCTCTCACATGACTAGGAGTAGCGTGACATCTAAACCAGGAAAGGAATTATTTGTTAATGATGGTAATATGTAGGGATGCGTACAAACCAGGAAAAAGTGGTTCAGTTCATGGTTCATAGTGTTAATGCTTTGTGAACCATGGACCATCACAAACTTTTTGATGCTAGATGAACTGGTTCAGTTTGTGAGGTTCATGAAGTGGTAGAATTCTATAAATTATCAGATTCCTCCCCCCACAATTTTCCCTTTAATTCACAACTGCTCTGAACATTCCATGCATCTTAGAGCATGCTCAGTCCTCATCAGGCCAGTTTGGGGGATTTTCTTCTTTTGGTTAATTTGTCCACATAACTAAGTCCCCCAAGAAAATTCAGGCTTGTCTGTGAGTGAGATGGTTTTGTTATTTTTGTGACTGTCACGACTCGAGCCACCTTGTTTATGGAAAATAAAACAGAAAACATTTAATGATCTGTCGTCTACTTATCTTGATACTTAACTATAATAATTTATGATCATTATCATTTATTGTTTGCAGAAGCACCTGAAATATATTAGGCACTGTACACGGATAAAAGCACTGCCTGCTTGTGGAAGTCAATATCATCACCACAGTCCCTTCTGAGCCTTCATATCATCACTGTTGGCTGTGTGGTTACCCAAACAGGGCTACACAAAATGATTAAACTGTAGAAAAATCTTTATTCAGGAAGTAATATACTTGATAGTGAAGAGCAGAGATAGATTCCTAGCTACATCGTTACCTGAGAGAGAGTTGTGAGTGTAGAACTTTGGAGAAGAAGGAGGACAATATCGCCCTAAGGGTAGCAATCGAGAGACAGAAAAGGAATGATGCTTATCAGGAAAGAAGGTGCTGCACCCAGTATCCTGTCTAGCTGCCCTGTTCTCCTGCTGCCCCCTACAGTGTCTTCTCTTGTTTTGTACACCAGACATTGCTTATTCCAGCAACCACTGCAATCCCTTCTGAGTCCTCTTAACAATTGCCATTTAACAATTTATCTACAAAAAAGACTTCAGTTCAGACAGAAGTTTTCATCTTGAGCTAGCTCTTCATGAGTGCAACTACTCATGTGTGTGTGTTTTTTTAAGCATTGAATTGATAAAGGACATGTTTATCAGGGATTTCTGGCAAACAACATTCTTGAGGGTTCTGGTACTGCACAACTGTGGCCAGTTCACCTTACTACACTTCTCAGTGTCAGCAGTGCTTTATGGAAGTTCTATTGCGCTCTAATCTTACAGCATTCTGTTTTGGCATCAGCAGAAGGGTTGGGGTGGGGAACAGCATCGCAGGGGGAAATTTTTTTTTTTAACGTACCCTCATGTACTTATGAGAACTTCTTACCAGAAGTGACAAGGGGGCAGCTCTGGGGATTTCCAAAGCTACCCTTTGTCACTTCTGGTAAGAATTTCCGTTAAGTGCATGAGATGGCATTTAAACAAAAATGCTGCTGCTGCTCCAAGCAGGCAACAGGACTTGGGGCAGGGGGATCCCCCACCCCCACTAGGGACTTGGTATCCCCATACACAGTTCATGCTAAGAGTCGAGCATCCTGCAGGTGGCTGCAAGGGAAAAGATCTGTCCCATGAACCCCGTTGTAGTTCCCTGTGTCCGAACCAATGCCCCTTGCATTTTGCTTTTGGGGCAGCTAACCCAAAAACAAAATACTGACTTGTTAGCTGGCAGCCCTCAGCGAGGAACTGTTGTATCTTGCTGCAGGCAAAGACACAACAGAAGGAATGATTTAAAACACAAAGCTCAGTTTTATTCTTCTGTCGTTTTGGTCCCCGTTCCTCCTTTTCCTCCATCTTTCTTCCCTCCTTTCTTTTTCCATATAGGGAGGTCTAGCCTGTCCAATAACATCTGAGAAGAAGCAGGATACGGCCCTAAGGGTAGCAATCAGGAGACAGAAAAGGAAGGACACTTATCAGGAAAAAGGATGCTGAACCCACTACTCTGGCCTCTTAAGCATGGTGGGTAGGAGTAGCCTTACCGGCTTTCCCTCTCAAGCCTGGCAGGTAGGGGGTGGCCTTACCTATTTTGCTTCCAGTTCACCCTTCAGTCCTGTTCTGTAGCCAATGTGTAGGAGACCGTAGCACTTTTGGAAATAAGTCTCTAAGTGACATCCTGAGCAGAGTAAACTTTTCAACTCCATTGAATTTAGGGCTGTCAGCTCCATTGGGAACTATCTGAACATTTTCAGGGCGGAGCCTGGGGAGGGCGGGGTTTGTAGAGGGGAGGGACCTCGGTGGGATAGAATGCCATAGAGTCTGCCCTCAAAAGCAGCCCCTTTCTCCAGGGGAACTGATCTCTGTAGAAAATTAGATCTCCGGAGATAGTTGTAATTCTAGGAGATATCCAGGCCCTATGTGGAAGTTGGCAACCCTAGCTGAAGCCAATGGGTTTCGAAGAGTATAACTTTGTTTATTGCTGTTTATCGCTGCCAACTGGGAGAGAACATTGATACATGCTGAGAGACTCCAGGCTCAGCAACAAACACAAAACTCAAGTGAGGCCCTCTATACTGGCCCTGCAGGGAAAACAAACTAGTTCTTGCAGATTTATTTACTTGCAGGCATACATCACACCTCTAATGGGACAAACTTCAAAATGGCAACAGTGGAGTAATCTACAGCTGTTAAAATACAACAGGGAGCAACATGAAAAGAACAATATGTTGTGACTAGAGAGTAGTTTCCCCTCAAAATATGTTTGTACCTACAGGAACAGGAAGTTTGTCTTTCTTGGCAACTGGCCCATTGATTTGGTAGGAATGTAAGCAAGTAGCATCTTAGTGATAGACAAAATGTATACCCTGTCCTAAGAAGCAGCAACAGAGGAGTTCTAATATACTATAGAAGGGAAATCTTTGTGGAATAGAATTTTAGCAGTATTCTTACAGTGCTCATTCCATTTGAAAAAGCTATATATTTTTTGGTGCTGGAAACCAACCCCAAATTCCTGTGGGATTTTTCCCCTACTGGAATAGTATCTGAACTATATATTTCAGGCTTGAATTGTCTTTGTGTTCTACGCCTATTTTATACCTATGAAGCCATGAAATATTAGAAAGCTGAACAATGTAAACAGAATTCCTAAATAGAATTGACTAAGAATTTTACCTTTGCCAATACAAACATACCAGTATACTCCTACAGTTGGCAAACAGTACTTAGGTTTCCTCTGGAGGAAAGGGAGGGAGGATTGACATGCAATATAGAAGGAAGAGTTATAAAAGTGTTAGGGGAAGCCACATGAAATCCAAAATAAAAATCAGAAATAGAAAACTAAAAATAACCAAGAGGAAAATGTGACACAGCTGCTAGGAGCCTCTTGCATTCTCCTTTTCATTGTACTTCAGACTTCAGGAACATGTTAATATTGTTTTTGGATTTCAATAGTTTTCCAGTTTGTTTTTTTGTTCTTCAAAAATAGATTTTTCTCATAGGATGGTATGGAATGCTTTGATATCGGTTTTTGGTCTATGTGTCCATTTTGTAAGTGCATTTCCTATGAGTCTGAATTTGCTTGCTTGCTTGCTTCATCCTTCTCACAAAGCCTCAAGGGACTTTACAAAAACTAAAAATGAACCATACAATTGAAACAATGCATACAATATCCCCCCATAAATGCAATTCAAAATTATCTAGAAAATTTCCACAGTCATTAACACTGCAACAATATTAAACCCCCTTTCACATCATCTCCTTACTGGATTCTTTAAACTGGAGATACCAGGGATTGAACTTGGGTCCTTCTGCAAGCAAGCCAGAGGCTCTTCCACTAAACCATGGCCCCTCCCCGGGGTTTTTATCTTCTCAGCTTTTTAATAGTCTGTTGTATGGATAGTTTTTATGCTGCTTATGTCTAATGGCTTGTTTTTAATGGCTTTTAAAGAATACTGTGGGTTTTACTTCTAAGCTGCCTTGAGCAAGACTCTGAAGAGGTGGCAACGAAGTATTCTGAATGAATAAATAAATACAAAAATGACCTCCTAAACAGTTTTGTGCACATTGTATGGAGTAACCATAGTGCAGGAGCCTCCCTGACCTCTCTAGGCAGACCATTCCACTAGGTGAGAGCCACCCAAGAAAATGGGTAGGTACTGGCAGTCACTATCTTACCCATTTCCATGGCAGCACCTTCAAAAGACCTTGCTAAGATTAATGAGACTGCAGTGGAGCATATCATGAGAGGTGTCCCTATGTATGTATGGGTCCCAGTGGCCATGAAGGACTTTATTCATAATAAACAGAATCTTGAATTGAAATAAGAATCTAATTGGTATCCAATGGAGCAACTACAAAATAGGTGTAATATGCACACTCCACCATTATAAAAAGAATAAAATGAAATCAGAATTTAGCTTCATGATGGTCTTGCAGCTGTTATGGCTGATTGCCCAAGAAGTGACAATACACACAGTTATCATAGGGCCAATGTGCGTTATCCACATTATTAGCCAGTAAACACAGTAGGAATTTCCCTATTAGGTTCATATAGTACAATTGCCATGTAAGTACACACAAGAGTGATATGATGAGGGCTTATCTCCCTTATAAATAAAAGCCGAATGGGGGTGGCACTTCTCTAGAACATTCCACACGCTCCAAAATCAGTTCGCTCTCTGATCTGTCATTCAGACGGTCTCCCTATCCACTGGCGGCTTGCCTGAGTCCTGCCTCCAACATTCTAAACATTTTGCTGTTCCTCTCCCCCCCATGGCCAGTCAGAACACCGAGGTTATTTGCATATGCAGCCTCATTGGCCTTTGCCTTGGAACACAGAGGTCGTTTGCATATGCGACTTGATTGGCTTTTGCCTCTAACATTCTAAACAGTTTGCTATTCTGAGGTAAAATGTGTCCAATCTCCAGGTGAGGGCTGGAGATCACTCAGAATTACAACTGCTTTCCAGATGGCAGAGATCAGTTCCCCTGGAGAAAATGGTGGGCTCTGTATCCTTATATGCTGCTGAGGTGGCCCCCGTATGACAGCCAATGTGACATAGCAGTCAGGGCTTCAGAGCACGGGACAGGCTGCAGGTGTGTGGGGGGTGGAAAGCTGAAGAGTGAGGGGGAAATAAAGGTAGGTTGATGGTTGGCTGGGAAGGAGATAGGGTTGCCAACTCCAGGTGGGAAATTCCTGGAGATGTGAGGGATGGAGCCTGGAGAGGGTGAGGTTTCAGGAGGTGTGGGACCTCGGACAGGTACAAAGCCATAGACTCCACCCTCCAAACCAACTGTTCCCTCTGGGGAACCATCATTGCCAATCTCCAGGTGAGGGCTGAAGATCACTCAAAATTACAACTGTTCTGCGGTCCTGACGAGAGAAGATGCCCAGAGGCAACTCTGAGGGCTCAACTCGCTCCTACACTTTCTAAAAACTTTTTTACACCCAGTAAAGTTCTCTTCTGAAGAGAGAGACTTTAGCAAGGAGCTTACCCCTGGTTCTGGTGTGGGTGGCGACCCCCCCAGTTAATTCTGGGTCCGCTCCAGCAGCAAGAAAGCGTAAGGAGGCAAGAGAGGCG
Source organism: Gekko japonicus (assembly GCF_001447785.1). Taxonomy (NCBI): domain Eukaryota; kingdom Metazoa; phylum Chordata; class Lepidosauria; order Squamata; family Gekkonidae; genus Gekko; species Gekko japonicus. The sequence goes on from NW_015160840.1 coordinate 1,585,180, forward strand.
AGAAGCACCGCGCGCTCCTGCAATAACCGAGACCACAAGAGCCAACGGAGTCCTATGAAATTCCTACTTCAAACTCAAACCGAAGCTAAGTATCAAACTAAATTCTTGTCCATTTCAAAGGCAGTATAGTTAAAAGAGAGTAGAAACGATAGAGACTGCTTAAAAAGATAAAGAAGCGCTAAGAGGGAAGATGGGCATTTATGTGAATTGTTTATGGGCATAGATAAGGGGTTGGACCACCCAGGTTTTTTGCTTAGTCATTTCCAATATGTCTGTGTGTGTGTTGTGCAATCATCGCTTTTGACCTATGGCAAGCCTATAAATTACTTATTTGTCTTTTTGGCAGTCCACAGTATCCATAAAACTGGCCTGCAACACCACATTAAAAAAGAATGAACTTTCCTCCTGTCAGCCTTCTTCATTGTCCGACTTTCAGGCCCATATTAATGGAGAATATTATGGTATGAATTATCTTGATTGTGGTTGCCAGCAACACATCCTTGCTTAAGAATCTTTTCTAGCTCCTTGATGGCTGCCCTTCCCAGTCTCAATTTCCTTTGATTTCTTGGATGCAGTCTTCCTTTAATTTGGTAATCGAGCCAAGGAATGGAAAATCTTGAAAAAATTCAGTGTCTTCATTGTCAGCCTTAAAGTTGTGTAGTTCCCCAGTAGTCATTCCTTTTGTCTTCTAGATGTTCATTTGCAGTCCTGCTTCGGCACTTTCTGCTTTAATCTTCATCAGAAGTCGTTTCAAGTCTTCATTGTCTTCTGCCCGTAATGTAGTATCACCTGCATATGTCACATAGTTAACGTTCCTTCCACCAATTTTCACCCCACCTTCATCTAAATCTAATCCAACTTTCCTTATGATGGGTTTTCCATATAGATTGAAGAGACAGGGAAATAAAATACATCCTTGTCTGACACTTTTACCAATTAGAGACTGTTCTATTTCTTCATATTCTATCGTAACAGTAGCCTCTTGTCCAGAGTGCATCAAAACAATCAGGTGTTGTGGCATACTTGTTTCTGTTAAAACCAACCATAACCTTTCATGATCTACACAGTCAAAAGCTTTGCTGTAATCTATGAAACACAAGCTGCTTTTCCTCTGAAATTTTCTTGTATGCTCCAGTAACCAACATAAATTTGCAATATGATCTCTAGTGCATCTTCCTTTTCTGAATCCAGCTTCATTCCCACTCATTCCCAATCCCCTTCCTTATCTCAGGTCTCCTACAACATGGCTTCTGTCAATGCAGGCCCCGTGATCCCCACACACAGACTTTTTGATGGACAAAACAGATGCCCTGCATCCTTTTCAACCAGTAGAAAAGCTGGTTGGATTCAACCCAAGGTGAATAAACATGCCTTTTTGAATTTTCATTAAGCTCCCGTGTATATTTTTTTAATTATGGCAAAATTATGTTTTTATTCACTTAATTAAATTAACATCTTGTTATGTAGTCATCATAGTTAATCTGTGGCTTCCCCAAAATCTGAGGATTTAAGTATTTTGACATCCAGGGGCAAAAATAGTAATAAATATCCAATTGCAGGCCATCCAGGAGTCTGTCAAGGAACCAGTTTTCAACTCGGGGTGTTCCTGTTTTCTGCAGACACAATAAAAACAGGAAATATTTACCAAATTCCCAGGTGTCAGGAAATACTTTCAAACCATTGTGGCAATCAAAATGTATCATGTAAAAAGATGCAATATGGTGCACAGGTGTTAATAAGTGTATTTGCATTCAAAATATATGTTTTGGCTTGAGGGAGATGGACTGAATTAAAATATATTCTTCATGTAATACATGCTGATCTTTGAATGAAAGGGAATTCTTTCATGTTTCTTTTGAAGAATGTCAAGATATTTCTAATCAGATTTAAATAACATTGCTATAGTTATGCAGCAAAAATATTGTTAGAATTATGTGGAGAGAACCAATGGTGTTAGAATCAACAACCTCATTTATCTGTTTTTATGTATTGGATCTAACTATGTGGAGGAGCTAACCGTGTTGCACCAATATAAGAACTGACCCTAAGAAAGGGAAAAGGAACAATCTTAAGTGAGATGAATTCACAGCACTATTCTGATATCCACTAACGTCTTCAGGAAATGTGACTTTGCAATGGCCAAACAACTGGAAACCAGTGGGGGATATTTCCATTGGCTTACATGCATTTTGTACTGTGCTATGCTTTGTGTATTTTACAGTTGCATAACTCATAAAGGGAAAGATTTCTGAGTGTAGAAATACCACACTTATGATGTTATGCAGAGTGATATCAATTCTAATTTTCACTGTTAATACATTCTACAGCAGTACTTGTCCTGGGATTGATCTTTCTGTAGGACTGGGGTGGGTGGGTGTTTGGATCCCATTATAGTAAGCTAAGGATCTAAACCAAAATGTGTGGAAATCAGTGGATTCCTTTTCATTCATTTATTAGTAAGACCTAAAGACGTTTCTGATCAATTATAGGACTGCAAAAAAAGTAAAGGTGGCCTAACCCTGCAGCAGGAAGTAATTCTACAGAAGACTATAGCTGCAAAGTTAATTCAACTATTGTGCCCCACTCCTGAGAACAGCTGTTTATGATGGGAATCCTTTTTTTCATTTAGAGAAATGTCTCCACATAGAGATGTGCTGTAGCCTTGCTTTTTGTCTAACTACATAGTTCTTTCCTCTCTTTTCTAGGAGCAACAATATTCAAGTCTCTATGACTTCATGTTAGAAGCCTTGCATAGCAGAGAGTGAGATATATACCAGACCACATGCTAGGGTTGCCAGGTCTCTCCTGGTAACCGACAGTGGGGGGGGGGGACGACTTACCAGGAGTGGGAGGGAGCAGGGAGGCCCAGGCTTCGTCACCTGTGGTGTGGCAATGTCACTTCCGACATCATCAAGTTGCCAGTGTCACAGCAATGCTCTGATATTTGGTAAAAACACTATGGTAAAAAATAGCTTCTATCATAGAGTTTTACGCCAAATACCAGAGTGTTGCTATGATGCTGGCAGCGCTGAAAATGACATCCCTGCATTGCTGGCAACATTGGCCTAAACCTGCCTCCCCTGTTGGTAAGTTCCCCCCACTAGTCAGATCATTGGTGGCAAAGAATGGGGACTGGGGGGAGGGGCCAACAGGGTCTGGCAGCCCTACCACATGCCTCTGGGGCACGTTGTGGTCATAGTATTCCTTCCTTTCCCCACATCTGTTTACTTACTTATTTACTGTCAGACTCTGTCTCCTGGAGATCATAGTCAAGAGTGGGCAGATCCTCCGGCCACCCAAAATGAGGATTCAAAACAACTTCCTGTTGGCCAGTGCTGCTCCCAGGAAATCACCATCTTGTACCTATGCATGTCTCCAGGCTTCTCTTGTGGTTCGTACCCCTGGCCTGTTCAAAACCCCTTGGCGAATGAAACCAGTGTCAGCTTCGCCAGTTGCCCATGGTGTTCTGGCAAGGACTCTTCCCCTCCTCCATTTTATCCTCACAACAACCCTGTGAGTAGGGTTGCCAGGTTTTCATCATGCACCGTGAGGGTCAAACTCTGTGGTAAAATTGCCGTCAAACCATAGAGTTTTGCCCAAACACCAGAGCATCACCACATGACGTCCCCAACGTGATGACATCACCGCACATCACTTTTTGGGGGTGGGCAGAAGCCCCAGAAAGTGGGGGATCCCCCACCCCTGCCTGGGAAATGGGAACCCTACCTGTGAGGCAGGTTAGGCTGAGAGTGTGTGACTGGCCCAAAATTACCCAGCAAGCTTCCATGGCAGATTCTAATAAGAACATAAGAGACGCCAATGTTGGATCAGGCCAAAGGCCCATCCAGTCCAACACTCTGTGTCACACAGTGGCTAGAAATACCAGGTGCCATCAGGAGGTCCACCAGTGGGGCTAGGACATTAGAAGCCCTCCCACTGTTGACCCCCCCAAGCACCAAGAAGACAGAGCATCACTTGCCCCAGAGCCCCTATCTATACCTTGCGGCTAATAGCCACTGATGGACCGCTGCTCCATATGCTTATCTAATTCCCTTTTGAAGCCGTCCATGCTTGTAGC
>NW_015160840.1:1590098-1614495 GCF_001447785.1 Gekko japonicus
TTTTAAGGAAAGATTACATATTTTTGTCATGAGATCCACATTCTTTCAGAACTCTTGGATGTATGCCATCTGGGCCTGGTGATTTATCAGTTTTTAAGTTGTCTATCAGTTTTAGGACCTCCTCTCTCGTCACCTCAATCTGACTCAGGTCTTTCAACACCCCTCCCGTAATCAGCGGTTCTGGAGTGGGCAAGCACTTCTCATCTTCCACAGTGAAGACAGAGGCAAAAAATGCATTTAGCTTCTCAGCCATTTCCCTATCATCCTTCAGTACTCCTTTTACCCCTTGGTCATCCAAGGGCCCCACTGCCTCCCTGGCTGGTTTCCTGCTTCTAATGTATTTGAAAAAAGTTTTATTGTTGGTTTTTATGTTTTTTGCTATATGCTCCTCATATTCCCTTTTTGCCTGCCTGACCACAGACTTGCATTTTATTTGCCATAGCCTGTGTTCTGTTTTATCAGCCTCACTGTGACTAGCTTTCCACCGCTTATGGGAATCCTTTTTACCTTTTACAGCTTCCATTACTTTGTTTGTTAACCATGCAGGCTTTTTTCTATACCTATTTGTGCCTTTCCTAACCTGCGGAATATATTTTTTCTGAGCTTCTAGGATCGTAGTTTTAAATAGTTTCCAAGCTTCCCCAGTGGTTTTGACCCTTTCTATTTTTCCTTTCAGTTTCCTCCCCACATGTCCCCTCATATCAGAGAAGTTACCCCTTTTAAAGTTAAAAGTGGTTGTGTCAGTCTTTTTGGCCAATTCCCTATTTATACAAATGTTGAACTCAACAACATTATGACCACTGTTCCCAAGCGGTGCAATCACTTTTACATCTCTCACCAGGTCTTGAGTGTTACTTAGGACCAAATCAAGGATCGCCTCTCCCCTGGTAGGGGAGCTGCCTTATACTGCCTTATACTGAATCAGACCATTAGTACATCAAGGTCAGTATCATCTACTCAGACTCATAGCAGCTCTCCAGTGTCTCACACAGTGGTCTTTCACATCATCACCACCTGATCTTTTTAGATAGAGATGCTGGGGATTGAACCTGGGACCTTCTCCATGCTAAGCAGATGCTGTACCACTGAGCCATACCCCCCCCCCAGACCAAGTTCATCACCACCTGATCTTTTTAGCTGGAGATGCCGGGGATTGAACCTGGGACCTTCTCCATGCTAAGCAGATGCTGTACCACTGAGCCATACCCCCCCCCCCAGACCAAGGTTTCTCAGGTCCTAGTCTAGAACATAAGAAGTGCCCCATCAGATCAGACTAGTGGTCCATATAATCCAGTATACTGTTTTACACAGTGGCCAAGGAGTTACTCAGAGGGCAAAAAAACAGGGCTGAGAGGCTGAGGCCTTTCCCTGATGTTGCCTCCTGGCATTGGTATTCAGAAGTTTACTGCCTCTGAATTTGGAGGTTCCCTTTAGTCACCAATGGCTAGTAGTCCCTGATAGGCTTACCTCTATGAATCTGTGTAATCCCTTTTTAAAAGCCATCTATGCCTGTGGCCATCACTACATTCTCTGGCAATGAATTCCACATTTTAGTTACTCCTTGAGTAAAGAAGCATTTCCTTTGCCAATCCTGAATGTATTGCCTATCAACCTCATTGAATGCAGCTGAATTGTAGTATTTTAGGAGAGGGAGAAGAAGCTCTTTCTGTTCACTCTCTCCACCTCATGCTTAATTTTATAAATCTCTATCATGTCCCGCCTTAGTCATTTATGAGCCTTTCCTCATAAGAAGGGTGTTCCGACCCCTTAATCATTTTGCTTGCCCTCTCCTGTGCTTTTTCCAGCTCTACAGTTTCCTTTTTGAGATATGATGACCAGAACTGCACATCGTATTCCAATTGAGGCTGAATCATAAATCCACACAGGAGCATTATAATATCAGTTGTTATATTTTCAGTCCATTTCCTAATAATTACCAGCGCAGAGTTTACCTTTTCCCTTCAGTGTGGCACACTGGGTTGTCATTTTTGTTGAGCTATTCACTGCTACCCCAAGATCTCTCTTTCTCTCAATCTTAGCAGGTTCAGACTCCATTAATGTGTAATTAAAAGTAGGATTTTTTGTTCCAGTGTGCATCACCTTATCCTTATACAATGAACTTCAATTGCCATATTGTTGTCCACTCACCCCATTTGTGTAGAACCTCCTGGAGCTCTTCATAGCCAGCCTTGGTTTTCACCATCCTGAATAATTTTGTGTCATCCTGCAAACTTGGCCACTTTACTGCTCACTCCCAGTTCCAGATTTTTTAAAAAAACAAATTAAATGGCAGTGATCCAGTGCTGATCCTTGTGGGACCCCACATCTTACTTCCCTCCACTGACAGAATTGTCCATTCATAGGCTAAGTGACCTGTAATTTTCTGGTTCCCCTCTGGACCCCTTTTTTAAAATTGGTCTGTTTGTTATTCCCAGTCCTCCAGTACAGTGGCTAATTTTAGTGACAAGTTACTAGATGGTTAGTAGATCAATAATTTCACATTTGAGTTCCTAAGAACTCTCAGTTGTATGCCATCAGGAATCAGAGACTCATTTTTTAAAATTTCTGCAATAGGTCGAGAGCTTCATCTTTGGTCACCTCAATTTGACCAGTTCTCCTGACTCTGTTCCTGAAAATAGTTCCTCTGACTCTGGGTACAGGCCCCACAGTTTCTACAGTTAACACATAGGCAAATAATTCATTTAGTTTCTCTACCATCTCCCCATTCTCCTTTAACGATCCTTTTATTTCTTGGTCATCCAAAGGCCCAGCTGTGCCTCTGGGTGGTTTCCTGCTTTGTATATATTTAAATAAATGCTTATTGTTTGACCTGATGCTTTTAATAATCCTCAAACTCTCTTTTTGCTTGCATAACTGTTAACTTACACTTTTTTGGCCAGCCCCTGTGTTCTCTTCTGTTCAGTTCATTGGGGCAGCGCCTCCACTTTTTAAAAGAAGTCTTTTTGTTTTTATGGCTTCCTTGACTTGGGTCATTAGGGTTAACCCTGCAGGCATCCTAACCTGGATAATGTATTCTGTCTGGACTTCAGTTAGTGAAGTTTTAAATAGCTTCCAGGCATCTTCTAGGGATCTGATTCTCTTCAGGTTCCTTTTCAGCTTCCTTCTATTTAGTCCCTCCATTTTTGTAAAGGTCTTTTGAAATCAAATGTTACTGTTTTGAACTTCAGGAATAACTTTCCAATAACATGAATGCTGAACTTAATAGCATTGTCATCACTGTTCCCAGCTGGTACAACAACAATTACATCTTGCACCAGATCTCGAGACCCACTCAGAATCAAGTCCAAAGTCACCCTCTGGTTGGCTCCCTGACCAACTGTTCCAGTGCACAGTCACCATAATGCCTAGGGAGTTCATCTCTACAGCATGATTCAAGCACATGTTTTACCTAGTCAATGTGAAATTTGTTGAGGTCACCCAGTATTACAACATTATCTGCTCTAGTCACCTTCCTTGTTTCTTTCTTTCTTCATCTCAAGATCAGCCTCAAGCGCTTGATCAAACAGATGAAAGTACACCCCCCATTTTTAAGTAACCCTTAGGACCTAGTCTCTCCACTCATAACTATTCTGTCAGGGAGTTCATTCCCCTAATATTTTCTAGCTTAATTCACTCTTTAAGCTGCATCTCCCCCAACTCATCCTTCTCTGCCCTGTCTATAGAGCTTATACCCATGGATGATCCTATCCCATTGATTTATCCAGTTTCACCATGTTTCTGAAACAGCTACTATATACTATATTAAGCGCCAGAAGCATGGTTCCCCCTTTGGTTCAAGTGAACCCTGTCTCTTTTGTAGAGGTTAGGCTTGTCCCAGAAAGTTCCCCAGTATCTAACAAACCTAAAACCTTCCACTCAGCACTACGTTCTCATCCACATATTGAGACCTCTGATTTTTGCTTTTCTGATTGGTCCTGCTCATGGAACTGGTAGCAGTTCTGCAAATGCTAGTCTGACACTGTTAACTATCACACCACATGGCCTCTCTAGCGGATAACCAGGAACAGTCCTCTATAGGATTCCTTCATTCAGTGTCTCCACCCTGTCCCGCAGAAATAGGACAGGTCACAGTGTTATGTATTGACTTGAATGTAAATACTGATATGCGAATCGCCTGATTGAAACGCAATGTTAAGCTTCGCCCTGGGCTAGGATCCTAATGTAACCAATAGGAGCCCTAGCCCAGAATGTGTCTGCCAATCACCGTACAAAGCGGGACCGCTTGTGATTGGGTGTATTCTCTTCAACCTCATAGGTTGCTATTTGTACAGGGGGTGTGGCTACACTAGCCGGGAAGGTTTAAATATAGACAAGCCAGTGTATTTATGCTCTGATGGGTTCTGGCTGGCGATTGTTGTACCGTGTTGGAGAAATAACGAAGCTGAAGAATAAAACCGCATTCTTGCTGAAATCACTCTCCGACTTCTTTGTTAAGTTCGCGACTTAACACACAGTTTAGGAGCTGCAATATGAGGAGGAAACTATAGTCCCTGATATGTAAACTGTATGTCTGCTTCACTGCTTAATGTATTTAAACTTGTCTGTACAGCAATAAAAAAGAACAATCTGTTTTATGTTTTATTGAACAATAATAAAAGATATACACTTACAAAATGAGTTTGCTTATTACATGTGCATTTGAGGAGCCATCATAGTCATCGGTATTTGGCAAAGAACAACGAAAGAGTAAAATTCATGTCAATATTCACAGCACTATTTAAATAAACTCTCTCATCATATCCATCAAACCAGACAAGGGTCTTGCTTCTATTGATTCTGCTCAAAAATTTCCTGGAGAAACATGAGATTTTCACTTGCCATTCCTTTCTAATGATCCATTTTCTGACAGGATTGTTTGCATTTCTGTAATTTTGGTTGTGTAAACTATAGTCCCTGATATGTAAACTGTATGTCTGCTTCAGGAGACACTTTGCTTAAACTTGTCTGTACAGCAATAAAAAAGAACAATCTGTTTTATGTTTTATTGAACAATAATAAAAGATATACACTTACAAAATGAGTTTGCTTATTACATGTGCATTTGAGGAGCCATCATAGTCATCGGTATTTGGCAAAGAACAACGAAAGAGTAAAATTCATGTCAATATTCACAGCACTATTTAAATAAACTCTCTCATCATATCCATCAAACCAGACAAGGGTCTTGCTTCTATTGATTCTGCTCAAAAATTTCCTGGAGAAACATGAGATTTTCACTTGCCATTCCTTTCTAATGATCCATTTTCTGACAGGATTGTTTGCATTTCTGTAATTTTGGTTGTGTTGGCTCCTTCCTTATAAGCTCTGCTATTCAGATCCTGAACTCAGCCATACAAATTCAACATGGTCTAAATCTGGGGCTATTGAAAGGCTGAACAATTGGTTTGGAACCAACAAATACATGGTGAGAGAAAGGGCCACCCAATGCAACTTTCATACTTCAGTTGTTTGATCAAAGGAAGAGAAGGGCAATTTCACTTCAGTTCCTCTCCTGTGGTATACTACTCTGTCCAAGAACGGCCAGCACCAGCTTTTCAGGAGATCTCCAGGAGATGCTGAGATGAGGACAGGGCTGGGAAGATCTCCCTCTGCAAGTGCCTTGTGCTTGCAGTTCATAGATGCAACCCAATAAATTAAGGCCATCTTTTTTTTACTTGCATATAGGGCTATTTTTGGGCAGGAACGCACAGGAACCGAGTTCCGGCTGGCTTCTGACTTGGCCACGCCCACGCCTACAGCCAAAACCTCTGTGCATGCATGGCTACAAAGGGAAGGCCTGGAGAGCGACCCCCCTGGTGACTCCGAGGCAGGCGGGCCAGGGGGCCCCTGGAAGGATCAGGGAGATATTTAAATGCCTCCCCGTGCCTCCCCTCCACTCCAAGGGTCGGCTTGCCCAGGCAAACCAAGGGAAGGCATAGGGGTGTGGCCTAATATGCTAATGAGCTGTGCTGTCAGGGGTGTGGCCTAATATGCTAATGAGTTCCGGCTGGCCTTTTTCTACAAAAAAAACCCTGCTTGCATATAAATGTTAGAAAATATTCACAGTGTTTAAAAATCACATTTTGTAGGACAAAATTAAGTACTTTTAATTTCCACTTATTTTAGTGTGAACATTTTAAAAGATAATTAACTGTCCCATGGAACTCAGCAAGACTTAGAAGTTGCTTAATCTGATTGAATTGTGCACTAGATTTATTCCTGGTCTTCTCATCTGAGAAAGAGTGCAGAAGGGGCATAGATCACCTCTTAGATGTAACAAGCAGGAACCCACAAGGACTTGTTGGAGGCATCTAATTTCCCTCCTCCTCCACTATTTCCTCTTTCCATTTCCTGAAAGCTCCCAAAGCTTCTCTCCTTTTCCTCCTTCATTCTCTCCTTCTAGGGTTGTCAGCTTCCAGGTGGGACCTGGAGATCTCACATAATCTCCAGACAAAGAGATCTGTCCCCCTGGATACAATAACTGCTTTGGAGGGTGGACTATAGGACTGAGTCCTCTCCCCTCCCCGAACCCTGCTGTCCTGACTCAACCCAAAATCTCCAGGAATTGCCCAACCTGGAGCTGGCAACCCTAGGCCTAGCCCCAATGAGTCCTCCCTCAAAGGCCAAAATAGGCCTGGAAAGAACACTTCCGTCTCCCCCTGCCTTTTTACTCACAGAAACCCAGCCTGGAATACTGTGGTTGCCTAGCAACTGCCACATAGGGAATCTGTTACATAAAGCTACAGGCCCTTCTTTTAACATTTTAAGGCTTTTAAACACCCCCTTGTATTTTCTTTAGATTTCACTCCCCCCCCCCAAAAAAAAAACCTGGGGCCCTTTTCAGGTTTGTGCAAAGATCTGTCCCGTTCACAGCTCCAGTCATTGGATTTAAGTATCCTCAGATTTAGCTGACATCGTATATAAACAAGTGGAGGCCCATGAGACTCATTGGGTGAACCACTCTCTTGCCAAGAGACTCTCTGAGACTCTCCCCCCACCCCCGTCGCTTTCTGTGGCTCACCTGGAGCAGCTGTGGGAGAGCTAGCACGGCCCCCCTCCCCCAGGTTTCTGCAGCTCACTGGAGAGCTGGGAGGAGACTGTGCTGCTTCACTGGGAGTTGCTCCAGGCAAGCCGCAGAGACTCCCCCTTCACTCTCTATGTGGGCCTGCAATATTCGGGGGGGGGGGTTCCTCCCATTTTCTGGACAGGCCCATAGACTGACTGGATGCAGGGGCCCAGCACAACTTCTGGGTTGCACTGCTGCTGGTGGCTTGCCCTGTGTGGCCCCTGGCCTGTGTGGCCACCACTGCTAGTCCTAACAGGGCTCCCAGGCTGCACTGCTGGGCTCAGCAAGGCTTCTTGGGCATAGAGTGGCTCTTGGCCTCTAAAAAAAGACCACAGGAGATAGATTCTTTCTCTGTGCAAGCACAGAGAATGCTACTTTACTTTTCAGGGGATTTAAAAAAAAACCCCTTTTTAAAAAATTCAATTTTTTCTGCACACTTCGGAAGTGTGCAGAAAAATCTCTTGAGCCTCCATGTAGCCCTGATCCACAGATATAGCCAGGGGTCATTTCCTGCAGGAGTGCACAGGAGCGGAGCTCCTGCAGTAGAGTCCAGGGGGCGGGCACATGCAACAAGCCCTACCCCATGCTCCCAGCAGCCCTCAGTCAGAGCAAAAAGCAGCCAGGTAAGATGCAGAGCTTCCTCCGGCCCAAAATTGTCCAGTGGCACCTTTAAGACCAAGTTTTATTCAGGTACAAGCTCTCCCTCCTCTGCGAGGACAGATCTGCACGTTCCCCCCCCCCAAAAGCTAGCAATCCGAAACAGTCCAGTGGGGCCTGAGCGGTGGGTATTGCCTTCTGACACACTTCCAGTGATGTCATGGGGTGTGGCATATGCAAATAAGTTATGCTAATGAGCTATGCTAATGAGCTCCTGCACCTCTTTTTCTATCTGCAGATGTGGGCCATGAGGGGCTATTAGAATATAAGATGGTGTACTTTTTAATTTTTTTTAAATTTTCTTTTTAACTGTTGTTGCTAGATCAGTCATTTTTTAATGTCCACCTTATATAGTTGTTGCTACATAGGTCATAAAACATATGCTACTGAAATACTTTAAAATTATTTATGTCTTCAAACTGATGCTAAGTTTCCTCCTATAACTGCTAAATTCTCATTTGCACTTCAAATTTTGTAATTTTTTCCCCTGGCAGGTTTATATTGTTCATAATTATTATTTGTTATACTGTTTACATATTACTAATAGCCCGTATAATTTACTTGCATGAGAAATAGCCCCTAAAAATGATCATAGTTCAGTCTGTTTGATGAATTTGAAATGGCTAATACATACTGTGCAAAGTAATTTTTTTAATATAAAGGATGCACTTTTTAATCTATTAGTTGTCAAATATATAAAGTCTGAGGGAGCAAACTCCTGAATGAAATCATTCAAGTTTGTTGAATTTAACCACCCCCTATAAGTACAGGATTACAATCTAAGGCCACAATCCAGTACAACAAAATTAAGTGTATTTATATCCACTGATATATTTTCAGCTGGATTATGGTCACACAAATCAAAACTGTGAATCAAAAAACATAAATAAATCTTGCACAAAATATTTTACCGATTGGTTGAAGCATAAACTATGGCTGGCCAGAGGCTACTTTGTAATAGGGCTGCCAAATCCCCCCGGGGGGTGGATTTCCCCCCACTTTGGAGGCCCGATTTCCGCCGCCGCGGAATCGGGCCCCGGGGGAAACCCCACCCTGGCGTGCACGTCAGCCAGATGTGACATGCTGACGCCGGGCACACTGGGGGCGGGGCCACAGCCATTTGAGGGGAAAACATAGACACCGAACGGGAGTTGTGGACGCCGAATGGGAGCCCCCCGCCACCAGGTAAAAACAATTTGGCAACCCTACTTTGTTAGGGGCATGAAATTGATTCTCAGCAAGCCAAGTGAGTTGGGTCCAGCCATTTTTTTTGTTCAGTCTCACCCTGTTCCCCTCCATGCGACAGCCCTTGTCCCATGTGGCTTTTGTACATGCAGGTTCCATGATCCCACAGCTGCCTTCAGTGGTCAAAGGGATTTTTCAGCAGCAGAAAAGCTGTCTGGATCCAACCCAATATATACACAGCAGAGGGAAAGAAGAGAAGTGGTGAGGTTAAAAGGCCAGAAATGCAGGAAGTATTCGCTTCAAATGTTTCGACATTTCTGTGCAAAACTCAAACGTACACAAAACAAGGATGTCAGTTTTAAATGAGCATAAGGAATACTACGTGTAGGGCTTGCACAACCGAGATGCCTGTTTAAGGTTTTCTTCCGTTTGTCAATATTTTACATTCAAGAGTTCATAATACATTTTAGTATTCAAATGCTTGTCAGAACATATCCTTAACATCATATACACTATACACAGTCTATGTTGAAAGTTTGCTTTTTTTTTCTCCTGAAGATACATAGATTAGATTTTTACACACTTCCTTTGCTGGAGATCTACCTTTCTTAAAGTGAGCTGTGAACATCCAACAGTTCTGAAGAAAGTAATAGTTTGAAAGTCCTGCACGTATAGCCTGATATCAGCGAGGATTTAACCATTTCGTTATTGGGGAGCGAATGGCTTTCTCTTTGGCAATGTCCTCTTTTACAGAATTTCCATCTCCAGATGCCATGTCGTTCTCTGCATGTTAAAAAAAAAATAATACATTTGAGAAATAGATTCCCCCCCAAATATCTGCATTTGGTAAAGACGTTTAGAAAATTTTTTAATTGATCTGAGTTTTAAAAATAAAGACTGTACTTACAGTGTAATTATAATTATATTATAACTAGGAGTAATGCCCGTTGTGGGAAGAAATACAACGGCATCTAGAAGAAAGCTCCAGGTGAGTGTCCCGACTGTGGCTGGTGAGGCGGCAGAGGGAAGCGGAAAATGGAGGGAGGCAAGCCATGTTTCTTTCCTTCTGCTTAGCTATAAGGCAGGGCTGTCTCAAGTCATTTTGCTGCCCCAAGTGGGTAGAATGGGAGGACAGCCTCATGGTAACAGATATGGTTCTTTCCACCTCTGACTTGTTTTTTGAGGGGGAGGGGGGGTGTTATGCAGTGGCAGCTAAGGTAGAAAAGCACCTTCTCCTGTGCCATGTTTTCTGGGTTCCAAAGGTCTGGAAAGTAGTTCCATAGCCGATTGCACAGTTGCCAACTCTGGGTTGGGAAATACCTGTAGATTTGAGGGGTAGAGCCTGGGGAGGGCAGGATTTGGGGTGGCGAAGGACCTCAGCAGGGTATAATGCCATAGAATCCACTGCCCAAAGCAGCCATTGTCTCCAAGAGAACTGATCTGGGTCATCTGGACATCAGTTTTAATAGCTGAAGCCCTGACTGCTACGTCAAATTGGCTGTCATACAGGGGCCATCTCAGCAGAATATAAGGACACAAAGTCCACCATTTTCTCCAGGGGAACTGCTCTCTGCCATCTGGAAAGCAGTTCTAATTCTGAGTGATCTTTAGCCCTCACCTGGAGATTTGCAACCATGGTTTCCCCCAACAGACACTAAGGGGAAATTTATTTTACCTCAGAACATCAACAGCAAACTGTTTAGAATGTTAGAGGGAAAGGCCAGTGAGGCCGCATATGCAAACGACCTCTGTATGCCAAGGCAAAGGCGAATCAGGCCACATATGCAAATGACCTTTGTGTTCTGACTGGCTGTGGGGGGGGGAGAGGAACAGCAAACTGTTTAGAATATTGGAGGCAGGGCTCAGGCAAAGCAGCCAGTAGATAGGGAGACCCTCTGAATGACAGATCAGAGAGTGAACTGATTTTGGAGCGTGTTGGAATGTTCAGGTGAGTCCATGACCAAAATAGAATTATATATACCAGAGGATGGGAAGCAGAGTTACACCCTTCTAAACCCATAGATTTCAATGAACTTCGAACAGGGTGACTCTGGTTAGGTGGTAGCAGATGCACACAAATCTTTCATATGAGAACAGAACTGTCTGTGTTGCTGGGACTGGCACCCAGTTGAGGGCAATCAAGTAGATGCATGAGAGAGGAAAACGAATTCACTGAGATGCTGAAAATTTACTTCTGCAAGCTTAGCTTCCTGGGGAGGATGGTGGATTGTGCCCCAAATTAAGAAATTGTTCTGCATTGATTATGCTGAGCTGTCTGACAACTGATGGACATTTTGCTGTATGTTTATTGCATGAAATTTATCTCAGGTAGTCCTTATATCATTGGTGGAAAGTGCCATCAAGTCGTGGTTGGCTTATGGTGACCCTGTGGGGTTTTCACGACAAGAGACATTCAGAGGTGGTTTTGTCTCTAAGTAGCAAGCTGGGGCTTCCTTGGTAGTCTGTCATCCAAGTACTAACTAGGGCTGGGCTATCCAGGTCAGGAGAGTCTTTAGAGTCTTTAGATTAGTTCAGTTTAGATTAGTTCAGTTCTGTGAAAGTACAAAGGGGTGTCTAAATCATGGAGTCTGCACTCTTAAGAATGCTTTCCTTGCAGTAAATCCCACTGAGTAAAATGGGACTTACGTCACAGTAGACCTATTATGGATTGCACCCTTAAATGGAGGCTAGGGAACCAAGACAGTTAGTTTAAGTTCTTATTCCTGTTAGAGCTCTCCTAATTGACCTTGAGCAAATTAACTTCTGGTTATAAATCCAATTAATATAATTATGCTACAATGACTGCATAATACATAATTTTTCTTGGTGGATTGCTTTTTGTTGCTGTTTTTATTTATTTATTGATATTATATCCAACACATTTTTACTGCTGTTTTATTGCTGCTTTTATTTGGCCAATGCAGTTGCCATGTTGGATGCCATCTTTTAGTCTGTTGCTATTTTAGACCTGTATTTTTTATTTTTAAATTTTATTTTTTGTCAGATTTCATTTTAATGTCAGAACACCTTGTGGGTTATAGCTTTTTCTAAATTAATTAACTTAACAAATCTCAGACCATCTTGAAAATTCAACTGTTCAAAATCATGAATTGTGTTCTGTTTTATGTGAACGCCTCAGGCCGTTTCAGCCTTATGAAAATATGCTATTCTGCCTCAGTGGCTTGGATCCACCAGAAACGCCCATTTCCCCACTTACTACAGCACAAAATATCCCCAGAAATGCTGCTCCTTCTCAAAAGCCCCCCCCCAAAAAAAACAGCATGGGGTAGTCAGTGGTCTGCAGCAGGAAAGGGAAATCAGTGAATGTTGCTTCCTCTTCCACCCACAGAAACTCTTCATGGGATTCATGCAGTTATCTTTTATGAAAAATTGATTTTACCCTTTCTTGCAACTATTCATTTTAATCCTGAAAATATAAACGTATTTCCGGCATTAAAATATTAAACATATTTACAACATTTTATTTGCACAATTAATATTTACAATATTAAACTTATTTATTTATTTGCTTGCTTGCTTGGGTTTGTACCCCACCCTCCCCGCCAAGGCAGGCTCAGGGTGGCTTTGCAGTTGCCTTCCTAATCACACTAAGTCCACTTTCATGTATGTCGGAGAACGATGTGGCTGAGCCCTGAGAAGACAGAGTGACATGCAGACAATTTGAGACTGCTGGTGGTGGATTCCAACCTTGAATATTCATTCCATTAAAAAAAACTCAGTGAAATATAAAACTTGCACAGTGGGAGAAAAATCCCCTCTTGGTGTGTTATGCCGGTTTTCTATTAGCAGGCAGTTTTAATGTAGAGGAAAATCCCCAAATATGGTCCTCTACCTGCAGTCCTAAATTGTATCCACTCCACCATCTCAGCTGTCTTCCACTTCATTTCTCAACATGTTTCAATCATGTTTAATCCTGTAAATCTTCACATGGAAGAGGAAATAGCCACTGGGCCAACGCCATAGTCTTTTCCTCTGATGGCCAGAATGTCATATTATTTTCAACACCCCAGCCTAACATGTTCCGTAGGCATGCTGATGCTCCATTGTGCACAGAGATCTGGTTATGCTATGCAAGGAGGATCATCTTCTAATGAATGTGCATCAGAGACCCCTAGAGTTCACGATCAAAACAGAAGTGTACCATCAACACTAAAACAGAGGAACCTAGATCCCAAACCTTTTAAATAAGAATTTACCTTTCTTTTCTTCCTTCATATTCAAACAGAGATTCAGAAAGCTCCATCACATTTGCAGTAGAAGCACAGGCAGATATCCACATGTTTCTAACTTCAAGAAAAGTATATAACCATAGAGAAAATATGCCTGACTCTATGAACAGCAGTAGGTATGTTAAGAAATGCCTTTAACGTTGCTCTTGTAAAAGTCCATTCATTAATTTGTAAAGTGGTTGTGCACTGTGATAAGTGAGAAAGGTTGATTCCAGAGGGGTAGCCATCTTCATCTGTTGCAAGAAAACTTAGGAAGTTTTATGGCTCTGCAAAGACTCATAGATTTACAATGCAATTCAAAGCAGGAGTCCACTGGAGTCAATAAACTAAGAAGGGTGTAATTTGGTTTAAGATTAACTGATTAACGGATATTGTGTTATAAGGATGTGTGGACTCCCCATTTCTAAAGTTATGAATGTCCATTTCTGAATAGCTCTGGTCCATGAAAACTTACACTACAATAAGGCTGCAGTCTTGAGAACGGTTTCCTAAGAGTAAGCCCCATTGAATACAAATGGACTTGCTGCTGGGCAAACCTGCTTAGTCTTGCTCCCCCTACATGTGTTAGTCTTTATGGGGGCATCAAGATGATTTTTGTTCACAGTGGCTTACAGTGGTTATGTGGGTGATTGATTGAAATGACTACAATTAAGCTTTGGAACTCTTACTGATAAAGGAATAAAAGGCATGTTACTAAGATTGTGTGTGTGCGTGTGTTTAGCTGACAGCAAGGCCAGCATCAGTACACCCTGAAATGGAGCACCTGGTAAGGCCCAAGGGTTCTGGTACGGCCCATGGCCACAGACCTCACCCACTCACATTCCTCCCTTATCACTCACCCATACATTCCTCCCCACTCTGCTTGAAAACACTCTGCCAGTGCCCACTGAACTCCCAGCCGAACATATTGCCCAGTGACACCAAGGAAGGCATACAGATGGCACATGGTGGTGACAGTGTTTCTGGAAGCCATGAGGGTGGTGCTTCCAGTTGCATGCACTGCCCTGCACTGTCAAGGAAAGGGCTGGTGGTGGTGCAGGTTAATGAACATAGGTGGTGGGCAGTGTTCCCTCTAAGCTGAGTTAGAGTGAGCTAGCTCACAGTTTTTTAGCCTCCAGCTCACTCATTTTTGTCACAGCTCAGGAAGGATCACTCCAGAGCAAACTAATTGATGCATTAGCCAAATCACTTGCTCACAGCTCTTATGCCAGGAACTCACAAAATAGAATTTTTGCTCACAAGACTCCACAGCTTAGAGGGAACATTGGTGGTGGGAGGGCTTGCAAGCATGTGGGGGACACAGGCTGGGGGGCATAAGAGTGGGCAGGCAGGAAATGAAGTGTAAGCAGGGGAAGTCCCCCCCAAATCCTGGAAGCGCCCCTGGATGGCTAGTAATTGTCAAATAAAAGTCCACCAAAATCAAGCATCTTTTGGTAATGACATGTGGCACTATCCCTCAGAAAAAGTTTTCAGGAGCACAAGAGCATAACAGTGGTGTTGTGCAGTTCCCATTAATTTCATTATGCCTGCAGCAGGAAGTTGTGCCAGTATATGAGTTTACCTGCATGTGAAATTAATTTCCGTCTGTTAGGGGGTTTCGATGCCGACAGTTGGAAAAACGAAAACTTTAAACACTTCCCAGTTACTCGGTCACATATTCCAGATGGACAATTGCATGTTCGCCTGCATTCTAGTCCATAGGTGCCATAAGGACATTCTGGAAGAAAACAAATGAAACCGCAACACGTATGTTAATGCAATTTCTCATGGATGAAAGGCTGTGATGATTTATCTCATTCGTTTTTTTAAAAAAACAAAATTGTTTAATGTTTAAGATCTTGCTGAGGCTAAATGGGACCAGCTCTAAGAACATAAGAAGACCAGTGGCTCATGTAGTCCAGAATCCTGTTTCACACACTGGGCAACCAGTTGCCTTGGAGGGCTAACAAATGTTAAGGATATGTTCAAAGACATGAGCCCTGATGTTGCCTCCTAGTACTGGGATTCGGAATTTTGCTGCCTCTGAATATGGAACCAGTAGCTGTTGATGAATATAGCCTGCATGAATCAGTTTAATCACCTTTTAAAGCTATCTCTGCTTATCACCATTACTACATCCACTGGCACTGAATTCCACAATGTAATAACTTGGTGAGGCCTAGTCAGGGCCTGGTGGGAGGGAGATATTCTGATGTACCAATGGACATCACCTTCCATTCTATGATGGAAGAAGAGCAGAATATAAATGCAACCTGGTGAACAGTTTGAAAACACTGTCAGAAATGTATGTATAAATAATAATGCTTTTGCAATTTTTTACATATGTCCAAATTTCTCCACAGAAGCAAAGGGATTATAATACATTTTTCCATTTTTTATTAATTCAATTTATACCTTGCCCTCCCCACAAGCAGGCTCAGTCCTTTGCAAAGACATTTTAAGTTATGTTTCTTTAAACTCTGCCTTTCCCATTGGAAAACAATCTTAAAAATGTAAAACTCATGTGGAACCAATGATCTTGATTAGAAATACAAATTGTTGAAATCAAGCAGCTAGTGATACACCAGGTCTTGAGGTAAAAAACAACAACCATACCTGTCCATGTACTATTTAAATTGATAAATACCCTTGCAAACAGTGAAAGAACTGAAATCTTTGCCCACTTACAGATATAAAGGAGATAAAGAACTAGGTGTGTAAACTGAAATGTATTTATTTGCACATATTTAAACATAATGGTTAACAAACCTTATTAAACTTCTTGAGTCCTTAACAGGTCAATAATTGTGCAAGTTTATTCAAACATTATTCCCTCAGCTCAATTATCTTCAGTGCCCAATAAGCATGCATAGCAGTATCATTGAAGTATGCCTGCAACACCACTATCACAGCTTTGATTTTTTTTCCAGAATATTTTACAGTTTGAAGGAAAAACCCAACCCAAATCCCAATAACTACAGGCCATTATTATTCTAATGTAACAGAAGAAGAGACCAAGCAGAAGATACTGGATAGTCTCCTACTGGCTTTTCCAATTGGAAAGAAGGTCGCTTTTTGACCACCATGGGACTCATGTGGACAGGTTGGTGGCTATAGTGAGAAGGTGAATCAGAACAGACTGAGCAGAAAAGCTGACAGGATCCAACTCAGAGACTCACGTGGTGATTCCATGAGAGAGTTCAGACCAAGCACCAAACTACATGGTATGACTTTTGATGCATAAGTAACCAGTTCAATCTGGCTTTGAATCTGTCAGTGAATTCCCTCCTAGGAACTCATTTCCCAAGTTTGTGGGGCTCCAGTTTGGATCAGGACATGGTGCAAAGGAAGAAGCATGTTCAGCCTTCCTTCTGTGCAATTTTCCTCACCAGAAATGGCCAGGGGGCTTAGGGATGCCAGCCTCCAGGTGGGACCTGGGGATCCACTGGAATTACAGCTTATCTCCAGACCACAGAGATCAATTCCCTTGGAGAAAATAGATGCTTTGGAGGGTAGACTCTGTGGCATTGTACCCCACTGAAGTCCCTGTCCTGCCCATGCTCCATCCCCAAATAGTTTCCCAACCTGGAGCTGGCAACCCTACCCCTCCATCCCACCTGGCCACCCTACAGGGGCTGCACACAGACTGATAGGCTGCAAGTGCTGTTTGTGGGATCTTAACACTGAGGTATGCCTCTTAGATTTTACATCTGAAGTGTTGCAGCAACTTTTTAGTTTCTCTGCTTCCTCTTTCCACCCCAAGTCCTTTTTTCATATATCTTCCTTTATAACTTTCATCAGTGCTTTAATTTTTTTGTGGTCAAGAAGCACTGAGGAATTTTGAATGACAAGTTCAGCAGAACTGCATGGCTTGGCCCCGCTTTGGTAAGCAAGGCTGCGGAGTTTAATCAGTTAAAGGTTCCGTTGATTGATAGAT
Source organism: Gekko japonicus (assembly GCF_001447785.1). Lineage (NCBI taxonomy): Eukaryota > Metazoa > Chordata > Lepidosauria > Squamata > Gekkonidae > Gekko > Gekko japonicus. Next base: position 1,607,173 of record NW_015160840.1, read on the forward strand.
GGGGGACCAATCAGCAAGGATGAATATTACAGGCACACTTGTTTACTTTCAGAGACTATTTTGGTTCCAGGGTGTGACTGTAATAGGAACTGAAAAAGGAAATATTAATCAAGTCCTTTCCTTCAAACCACAAATGGTAGTTTCTCTTTATGAAACTGTAATTTGTCTTGGACTTCCCTCACTATCTCAAAAGAGGCTTTGGTAATATGCAAACTCATTTAGGGCATATTATTATCCAACTCAAAAATTCAGCCCCATTTCAAAGCATTGGCTGCAGCTTTCACTGCAGCTGTGCAACACATTTTGGGGTTCTTTCAGCTGAAGCATACCTGGGACTTTGATGCAAATGAAAAAAAAATGCACTGGTCAAAATGTTCATTTGAATGACAAACGTTTTCTTCACATAACTTTTCCTTACTGATACCTAGCTCATGCTGGGACTTCACATATGTGGCCCTGAAAAATAAACTGTGGTGGGTCCATTTAGATATTTGGGAGTGGATATGGGGTTGAATTTAGTCCCCCCAAAAACACCTAATTGGCAGAAATGCACCTTGTTTTATAGGACTATACACATATAGGACCACCATTGCACACATGCACCATTGGATTGGGGTCTAAGCCTACAGTCTTATGCACATTACCGAAGATGAAGAAGAGATTGGATTTATACCCCGCCCTTCACAACCCAAAGGTGTCTCAGAGCGGCTTACAAACTCCTTTCCCTTTCCCTCCCCACAACAGACACCCTGTGAGGTAGGTGGGGCTGAGAGAACTCTGACACAAACTGCTCTTTTTCAAGAACAGCTCTTATCAGAGCTACGGCTTGCCCAAGGCCACGCAGCCAGGTGCAAGTGGAGGAGTGGGGAATCAAACCCGGTTCTCCCAGATTAGAGTCCACGCACTTAACCACTACACCAAACTGGCTCTCAAGTCAATTTGATAGAAGTTAGAAAGTGTTTATGATTTACATAAGGTGCTTTCTGATGACAGCCAAGGTATTGCTTCTTTGTAAACTAAGAAAAGTGCAGGTGTACCATTGCAAAGGTGCAGAAGATCCCTCAGACTTTGGTTCTAAATTCCTTTATGTTAGAGAGAGTGCTGCTAACTTGATAAGGGATTCACTTTCCAAGAAATGCGTCTGGACTCTGAGGCAGTATGAAACAAATGTTGCATTACCTCTTTCAAATTACTGAAGCAACTGAAGCCCTACAAACTCTGTTGCTTTGTATAATAAGAATTTGTTATGCACTGATACCTGCCATCATTCTTGCTTTCTGAAAGCAGTTTCACACATTACATCATTTTCAAAATGTGTGCATAAAAATGTAATGTAATGGGGGGGGGTTGGGAAGAGCTTGTTAGCTTGCTAGCGGTAACTGGGCTGACTTTGTTTCTTCCTCACTTTGCAGGTGCTTAAACCTGGATATGGCCAAAGACATGAGCCCTTGAGCATGACACACAGGGCAATAGCTACAGGACCCTTGACCCTCACACTTAACCTGTGGCTCACAGCCTGGGACCTTTGATAGACAGCCCAGTGGATGAGAACCTGTCCAGGGTGTGTTTCTTTTCTTCATCTTGTTTATTTAAATTATATAGTTTTGGAAATTTCTGTAAGCTAATTTGAGTCCATTTGGGGAGGGGAAAAATAGTGTAGAACCACCCTAATAAATAAAGTAATATAGCTATACAACAAATGCGTGTATTGCATAGGTACATACACCAAGGAGCTAAGAGTAGCCATGGTTCCTTGGTTAGCCACCGTATAAAATATAAAGGGAGCATTTCAAGAACATTGATAAAGGTACTGCTACAATGCTTTTACAGTACAAAGTGAAAGATGGAGAAATGATATTTAGACAGAAGCATTCTATGACCTAAGAAGATGAAGCAACACGCGTCTATTGTCTGATCAGTCCAGACAAAGGTAATTTTCTGTGTGAAGTAATGTGGAAGTTTGTTAGCATGAGTTTCACTTCATGGGTCCATCCAAGTCAGGGGTGAATGTTAGCCAACATAAGTCAGTACAGGGTGTCAGTAAGGAAAGCATCCAAAGTGGAAGCCCCCATTTTCTGCTTTGAGCTCTTTGAGAGAGACAGAGTCCCACTGATAATAATGACACCCTTCTTCTCCATCACGAGTATGGCAGTTTTATCAATGAGACTTTCAGGATCTCTGAAGAATCCAACCTGCCCTCCTACCCACAAAGAAGCAGGAAATGTAAGAACAGAAGAAGGCTGCGTGCACATTATTGTACTTGAGGAGCCAAGTGTATGCTTTCCTCGGAACGAAGTAGTAGAGAGAAGTGGTAGAATTACTTGAGATTGAAGGAGGAGGATTGTATGCAATAGTGTTCCTCCAAGAAATTTTTAAAAAAATTTAAAAGACACTGGAGAAAAAGATTTAACAGAGCATTCTCAGTGATGTGCTGATTTACTACATGTATGGAACGTTCATTAGGGGGGAACCTAAAAATAATATGATCCACACAGCCACCAACAATTTAAGTGTAACCTAGATTCATGCAGTTAGATATATGATTTTTATCATATCTCCCATCTTGAACCTTGCTTTGCTGTGTTGTTCGAGCCAACCAGAATGGGTATCTCTGGCTGTACCAAACACCTCTTAAATGCTTGGGAAGGGAGAAGAGAAAAGCACCTGCATGAATCTGAAGTCCTACAGCAACCCTCTTAAGAATGGTGGGACAGGAAAGAGTGAGGGATTCCTCACCTGGTGCAACCATACCTACTTTAGTGGATGTGGGAGTTCTCCTTGCTACACAAATCTGGCTGTTGTAGAAAACCACTTGCTCATCTCCTCTGTCAGAGGCATAGATTTGTATCAGAACCAGTGTGCTCTTTTTATGTTCCTACCCTGAAATCACCCATTGTTCATATAGCTCCCAGTCGAGCAGACAAATGTGTCCTTTGCCCTGTCAGTGAAGCCAGCGTGGTCTCCTAGGGAAAAGGCTGGCTGATTTATGAAGGGATTAACTCCGAGATTTGTTAGGTAAATCATTGCCCATCAGCCTCGATTCCCCATATGCAAAACAGAGAAAAGATGACCTACCTGGCAGAATGGTTGTGAGATTAAGAGTTAAGCAAGCCGCATATGAATGATTTAGTATGAATTATCATTTGCATCTGTTTAGTTTGCAGAGGCGTTTTCACCGTGCCAAGGCAATACGTACACCATAGCCGTTTTTCTATCTTAAGTCCTAATTGCACATTTTCTGTGAGCCATTCCCAACCTCTATACATGGAGCATTTCCATCATTGCTATGACAACCATCTCCAGTGCCCATTCTTTACCTTTGCAGATACCAAATTCATCACCAAAGTCATCTTCTTCGGAATAAAACTGGCACTTCAGACCGGGGCCGCATTTGACTCCATCCATACCTGAGACGGTTCGGTAGCAAGTCTCCCCCAAGGCTGCAGCGCATACCCTGCAGCAGCCGCAGTCATCCAGGACTGTCCGCTTACAGTGCAGAGGGTTCTTACATTCAGTGCTCTCACAAGGCTCGGGGCAGTCTACCGCATATTTCCCGCTCCAAGTAGATCCAACATGCATGGTTGCCATCAGCAGAAGGAAGACTAAGAAACTCTTCATCTCTTTAGTGGATGGAAACCCAATTTCTTAACAAACAGGTTGAGAATTCAGCGTGGAGGTCTTCTGCTGTGAGGCACAACAGTGAAGAACCAGAAGTAGTAGCTGAAGATCAGCTTACCGGTTTTTTTAGCTTTATACAGCCGTATTGCCCACAAGGGCCCGTCGTCAGTTTCCTCAATCTGGCAGTTCTGTCGTTCTGCCAGCCTCCCTTGTTTTACTTTGCGAAATCCAGGATGAAGGCTGGATTAGCACGCTGCTGCCATCCAGGAATTGAAAAGCCTGAGCTGATGTAATCTGTTATGTTTAGTTGGGTTGTTTTGCAATGAGGACTGAAAATTCTCTCACATCCGTCTCAAATGCTCAAGGACGTCTGCCAGAAAAGTGGGGGGGGGGGGATTGAGCAGTAGTAGGTTACATACCTTCCTTCAGGACAGGAATTGTTTTAATGCTGGATCTATCCCTTGGCAAATAAGACCTTTCTTTTACAAGAGTTGTTCCTTGAAGGCGGTAGGAAAAATCATATATCTAACTGCGTGGTTCCCATGTTAATCTCATTTTCTGAATCCCTGATCCTTTGGTCATACCAAAAGAGACTATTGCTTTAGAAAATGACAACACACCTTTTAAAGTTAAAAGAGAGTATTCTCGGAAACAAAAGAATAATCCTGTCAATATTTAGTTAGATAGATAACTGGGCATTGCATTCAAAGGCCAGAGACAACAGAGTAAACAGATCTTAGGGCCTTGTGGTTTAATCATCAGACCCTTAGGTAATTGTCAGTTTCATTTTTTTCAGTCAGCCTGCAGTCTCCAGATGTAAACGTCCAGCTGTAGCCATTATTTCCTTCCTAAACTTCAAAAGATCCACTCTTCTTTTCTGCACCATCTCTAGGCCCTTTAGGCTCCATTGAAGGATGAATGTATTTCTACCTTCCCATTTCAGTATCTGAGAGACCAGTTTACAGCAGTTAGTTTACTGGTCAACGTGTCAAATTGTCAGAGTCCTTTCAAAATAGAGGCAGCAGAGCTCATTCAATCTAGGGAGATCAAAGACAGATAGATAAAATCTAGCCATCTAGTCTGGAGACCAAGCCCTATGGGGAAAGGCTGAGGGCCTTGGGAATGTTTAGACTGGAGAAGAGGAGGTTGAGGGGGGACATGATTGCTCTCTTGAAGTATTTGAAGGGCTGTCACTTAGAGGAGGGCAGGGAGCTGTTCCTGTTGGCAGCAGAGGAGAGGACTCACAAGAATGGGTTTAAATTAAGGGCGGGAATGTACCGGCTGGATATTAGAGGAAAGTAAAAGTTGTGCAACAGTGGAACAGTAAAAACACAGGACAGTGCAACAGTAAAAGCACAGGACATGGAAGTAGAAAGCAGAGTATAGTCAGACACACCTTGCCACCAGCAGAAAAACAGTCAGATCTGGCCCAGTTGATTTGAATACAAATGTAATTTCATTAATACTATTTATTTTTGCATGGTTAACTAATGGGGTGTATTCAAATTAGAAATCCAAAAGTGCATCTTATCACACACAGTGCTTGAACAAAATAAGCCTCTGAAGGAGAAAACACTTATGGTTTCCAATTATGTTCAGTTCCTCTTAGAACAACAGCAATGTGGGAAGAGAAATATGTGAACCTTTATGGCCCTGTGTTTCTTCCTCTCATCTTTTGTGCATCTCCCTATGGAAGGAAATCCGGAAGTGTTATTTTGTACAATGTGGAGCATAAGACCCTTGAAATTCTTGCTTTCCCTCCTTCACCAGCAGCCAGTCTGAGAGCTGTTTCCAGATGCATGGGTGACTCATTCTTTGATGTGCCTTCTCCCAGTCCCAGGACAGAATGTGCTTCTCCCCACTAGAAGTCCTTCTGTGGAACATCTGGAGCAACCATAAGTTAATGGTAATAAGAAGGCTAGGGAACCAAGTGGATAGGAAAAAATTAGGCATGTCACTCCTCTGTTTAAAGAGTTTTTACAATCTGTGGCTCTCACTTAGTGCACAGTTCTGCCCAGGGTTGTAAATCTCTAAATGGTACTTAAACCCCTGCATGAAAACTTCTAGTCATCCATGAGTTTTGCAAACAGGCAACTTTTATTGAAGAGATGGGTATGTTAGACCCTCATTGTTCGAACTGGTCTACTGGCAAATCTTTTATACCCATCATTCCTTCCATTGCCATTGATTTGGGTGTTGGACTAGGAGACCAGAGAGACCCAGGTTCAAATTCCTGTTCAGCCGTGAAGCTCTCTCAGCAGGGCTGCTGAGGAGAGAGGAGGGAGGGAGGGGAACAAACTTCTAGTAGTACATGTATATCAGTTTTTCTGAATTCCCAGCTAGCCTTTTTAAAAGTAACTCTCTGTCCCTTTCCATCTCTGCTATAAAGAGGACTAGAGACTTATTTTTAAAAAAGAATATTGAAAAGTGCAAATTCAGAGAAACTGGTATGCATATCTGTCATACCATTATAGTGATGTAATGATATTCTAGTGCCAATTTAAAATATTCAAAGCCTCCTGTGGTGGTGGGAGGAAACAGCTGCTGCAGGGACAATCTCGAGAAAAATGGATCTCATGCGAGTGTGGGAAATCTAAATTTTCCTACCCACACAAAAGCCATCCATTTGGATATCTTTCCCAAAACTTTGGAATAAAACAGTGGGGTATAATGCCCCTATATAAATCAATGGTGAGACCTCATTTGGAATACTGTGTGCAGTTCTGGTCACCACACCTTAAAAAGGATATTATAGCTTTGGAAAAAGTGCAGAAAAGGGCAACTCGAATGATAAAAGGGTTGGAAAACTTTCCCTATGAGGAAAGGTTAAAGCGCTTAGGGCTCTTTAGCTTGGAGAAAAGACGACTGAGGGGTGACATGATCGAGGTTTATAAGATTATGCATGGGAAAGAGCAGGTAAAGAAAGAGGTACTTTTCTCCCTTTCTCACAATACAAGAACTCGTGGGCACTCCATGAAACTGCAGAGCGGTCGGGTTAGAACGGATAAAAGGAAGTACTTCTTCACCCAAAGAGTGATTAACACATGGAATTCACTGCCACAGGAAGTGGTGGGTGCTACAAGCATGGACGGCTTCAAAAGGGAATTAGATAAGCATATGGAGCAGAGGTCCATCAGTGGCTATTAGCCACAAGGTATAGCTAGGGGCTCTGGGGCAAGTGATGCTCTGTCTTCTTGGTGCTTGGGGGGGGGGTCAACAGTGGGAGGGCTTCTAATGTCCTGGCCCCACTGCTGGACCTCCTGATGGCACTGGTATTTCTGGCCACTGTGTGACACAGAGTGTTGGACTGGATGGGCCTTTGGCCTGATCCAACATTGGCGTCTCTTATGTTCTTATGTTCTTATGTTCTAACAGGCTTGAGAAAGACTGAAGAAAAGCCAGCAAAACCCGGGAGGTGCACAAATTCATCACAATGCTGTGGGGAAGCAGGAAAAAAACCCACTTTCTGAGACCATCAAAGCCAAGGCAGAGATAACCCATGCGGAAGTAGAGATTGGATACTTTGCTGTGTAGTGAATAGTGGTTAAGTGTGTGGACTCTAATCTGGGAGAACCGGGGTTGATTCCCCACTCCTCCACTTGCACCTGGCTGAATGACCTTGGGCAAGCTATAGTTCTGATAAGAGCTGTTCTTGAAAAAAGAGCAGCTTCTGTCAGAGCTCTCTCAGCCCCACCTACCTCACAG
>NW_015160840.1:1614578-1622485 GCF_001447785.1 Gekko japonicus
GAGAGAGAGAGAGAGAGAGAGAGAGAGAGAGAGACTTATTTTCAAGTTTTGATCTCATTCGTTCTCATCCTTATCCTGGCTGGGAAGTTACAGTGGTCTAAGCCCTAGCAAAATCTTAGCACAAACAAAGTAGTTGTCAAGGTCAAAAACAATAGAGATAGATTCTAGAGAGGTAGCCATGTTGGTCTGCTGTGATGAAATGAAAAAAGGAATCTTGTGCTGCATTAAAAAAACCCCACAACACCAGCATCTAGTGGGGCTGTGGCTCAGAAGAAGAGCCTCTGCTTTGCACTCAGAAGGTCCCAGGTTCAATCCCTGGCATCTCCAGTTAAAAGGTCCAGGCAACAGGTGATGCAAAAGATCTCGGCCTGAAATCCTGGAGAGCCACTGCCATTCTGAGTAGATAGTACTGTCCTTGATGGACCCAGGGTCCAATAAGGCAGCTTCACGTGTGGGGACGCAGCTAACGTGCCTTCCCTCCATGAAGGATATGACTGACTTTTCTCATATCTTTTTATTATTACTGATGCCTCACTTTTCTCCTCGATCAGGGACTCAAAGTAGCCTTTCACATAGTTCCCCCCTCCTCCACTTAATCCCTGCAACAACAACTTTGTGAGGTAGGGTTGCCAAGTTGTTTCTTCGACACAGCGGGGGACTCCCGGGCGGCAACTGGAGTGCACATGCGCCACACGCACGTCACCAGAAAGTGACGTTAGGACGCCGGGCACGCTGGGGATGGGGCCATGACCATCAGTGGGAAAACCATAGAGTTTTCCCTCCGATGGTCCTGGCCCCGCCCCCAGCGTGCCCGGCGTCCTAACGTCACTTCCTGGTGACGCGCACGTCGGGGTGGGGTTCCCCCCAGGGCCCGATCCGCCGGCGGCGGGGAACGGGCCTCTGGTGCGGGGTTTTCCCCACCCCCCGGGGGAACTTGGCAAGCCTATTGTGAGGGTCGGTTAGGCTGAGAGATTGTGATGGGCCCAAGGTCCCCTGGCAGGTTTCTGTGGCTGAGCAAGGGATTCAAATCCGGCCATCCCAGATCCTGGTCCTACACTCCATCCATGACACCCCACCAGCCCCCCTCCCCAATTTTCCTTCCTCCAGTAATCATCTTTATGAAGTTGTGAACTCGCTTTTTTTCTTGAGGGAGAGTAGAAGTATTTTGAAGTGTTCTTTTCCCCAGTTGTATGGTGTAGTGGTTAAAGTGTTGGACTAGGATCTGGGGAACTCATGTTTGAGTCCCCAGTTGTGCCATGGAAGCTGGCTGGGTGACCTTGGGCCAGTCACACACTCTCAGCCTAACCTACCTCACAGGGTTGTTGTGAGGATGAAAGGGAGGAGAGCAGAATGTCGTGAGCCGCTTTGGGTCCCTATTGGGGGAGAAAGGCAGGATATAAATAAAAAGAGTTTTTAGGGGGAAAACGAGTGCTTTTTGAGAGAGGCCAATGTGTACTTCATTCAATGGGGGCTTTCCCCCAAGTAATGTATGTTTTATCTTTATTTAATTTATAGTGTAATTCAGTATTCCAGCTAGATCCCTTGGCTGGGGAGTCTTTCTGATTCTGCTTGCTCATTATTATTTCTTTCATCATCTCCTATTGCAGTCTGCACAGTTTAAATTGTAAATTCAGTAAAATCTATTCTTTAATAATCCTGTCCCTTTTCCTTTACTGTTTCTTTATCTAATAAACAATTATTATTCTGATAATTGTGTGAGGAAGCCAAGTGATTTGTTTTGTTATATTTGGTTTGAATCAGGGTCATATGAGGGGCAGATGGAATCTTTGTCCCGGGGGCCCATGGTGGCTCATGGGAGCCCTGTGGGTAACCACTCACTAGTCACTATTTTGAGGCTAACCTACCTCACAGGGTTATTGTGAAGATAAAGATGCACGTACCCTGCCTTGAGCTCCTTGTAGGAAAGACAAGACAAAACATGATACAGATTATACCCTTTCCACCTGCCAATTTTTTTCAAGGAGATACTTGTTGCTGAGACGCACCCTAAGCAAACCCAGAAAAGGTGGTTAATTTAGGTGAGCAAACTCAGACGAATAGTTGTTCAGTCCTTTCTACAAAAATGTCTGGAAAAAACTGGATGTAATTGTGAATGGACTATGAAAGCATAAAACAAAAGAGACAAAATAGATGAAAAGATAACAAAACTCAACGCCAGACAGTAAGAAACTAAGCCCCAAGGATTCTTGACTGTGCCATTCCGAATTACAGAGAAATTTGAGGGAGGAAATCAATAAATTCAGGTTTGGTGAAGAGAGTTCTGGTATGGTGGAGAACAGACATGAGAGTGCCCGAGAACTTTTCAACATGGTGCCTTTGGGTGCAATGGTGCCGGCTGACACCTTTTCTGGTGTCAGCCAAGTGTTTTTAGAAAGTGGGTGGGGCCAGGTGATGCTTTTGCCCAGCGAGGCTTCTGATTGGCCACTGGAGATCTGATGAGCTGCACAGATTTTTAAAAAACCATTGCTTTGGCTGCAGCGGCCACCACAGCACAAGGATGTTCACTGCATGACTGGAGATGTGTGCATGAAAGAATATGTTTTTAAATAATACGTTAATTTTAAAAGGCCTCCTGGTAAGCAGAGCTTCTGCCTGAAATCCCAAAGAGTTACTGTTAGAGTTGGGCATAACCTCCCTCCCTGACATTTTGTGGTTGGCTCTGCCTCCTGTAGCAGCCGTTTGTGCCCACCATTCTGTATCAAAATTCCAAAGGTGCCCACAGCCCCCAAAAGAGTGGGGACCCCAAGCTTAGGGCAACACTCCAAATATGAAGCATTTCAGAAGTTTTAAGTGTTGTAAGTTTCCCTTGCATTTAAATGAAAAATATTCATTATTTTTGGAAGAGTGGATTATTATCAATCTTAGATACAGATGCATTAAAATGCTTCAAAGTATGTTGGAATCTTGATGATGATGACTCAAAGCCAAAACAGATGGTGGCAGAGACTTTTTGTTGTGTACTCAGCGAGACCGCACACGTGGTCGCACTGCACACGTGGCCATGCGAAGTGTCCAAGCTTCGCTTCCAAAGACAATAGTCCAAACGGATCCTAGCACACACCTATCAGACGGCTAGGATCCAAGGAGGGACCTATGAGACTGGGGGACACTGTAAATAGCCTGTCACGGTTGTGGGTGTGTGTTTGGTGTGTGGTTTGCTATGTGGATATAAGCTGGCCTCCTGTACATAATAAAGTATGAGCTGAAATCACTTCTACATGCATCAGTCTCAGTACTTTATACCGGCGACGAAGGTGGGATCCCAATGAGCGAATCTGACTCTTCATCCAGCACAGCACCGAGCACCGATCCAGCAGAAGCCGCTGCTGCGTCCTGCATCGCTCCCGAGCAGCACTGCAACATGTACCGCTTCCCAAGACACCATTCTCTGCTTTGCTCATGAGTCATGGCTCTCACTCCAGGACACCTAGAAGTCTTCGACCCCACACACCCCGAGTTTAGGGAATCATGGGTGGACCAGCTCACCAGCTTCTTCTCCTACCACGAGGTCACCGATGAAGGCAAGAAACGGGCTTTCCTCCTCAGTACATGTGGGGTGGCCACCATCCACCTGGCCAAGGGCCCCCTGGCACCGAAGAAGTTAACAGAGAACACGTACTATGAGATCGTAGAGGTCCTCACGAAGTACTATGTGCCGAAGCCCACCATGATGGCCAAGCACATGGATTTCCAAGCACACCTCCAGAAGCCCAGCAAAACAGCCTCCGCCTTCATGGCTGAACTCCGTCAACAGGCGGTAGACTGTGAGTTCACGAAGGCGGAAGAAAACATCCTGACCCAATTCATCTGGGGCCTACGAGATGCCAAACTCCACTGCCAACTGGTAGGCACCACCGACCTCAAGCTAGATGGAGCCCTCCAGATGGCCACCGCGTTCGAGGGCTCACATCGTGCCCGTCTGCCATCTTCATCTTCAACACACATGTGTTTCCAGTTGCGGCATCCAACAACTCAGACGAAGACGCAGTCTTGCTCATTTGCCAGACCAGCTACAGGAAGCTGCACACATCATCAGGAGCGACCAGACAACACGACAAGTCGACTGCCCAAGCGCCGTGTGCCAGCTGCAGAGAGGCGCACGAATGCCGGATATGCTGGTTCCGCGACACCATCTGCCAAACTTACGGGAAGCAAGGCCACATCGCTCGTGCCTGCCATTCCCAAAGGGCCCAGAAGAAGACGTCCACTCACCAGGAGGACCTGGACCTGCACACACTGACCGTCAACCAGCACCAGGTACTGAATTTGCCCCCTGAATCCCCTAATAAGATGCATGTTACGGTATTGAAGGGGCCCCTTGTCGTATGGAACTGGACACGGGCTCTGCGTTTTCCATAATCTCAGCACAGACATTACAGAAACTCTGCCCGGGGGGGGGGGCTCCTAAAAAAGCCACAGGGTCTGTCGTTACGGGACTTTCAGAAAACCCCCATGGCCATCAAGGGCTGGGGCAAATTCAGGGTACAATTCAGAGACAGCCCCTTAGAATTGGTGGTGGTGGAAGGGAAACTCACAAGCCTGCTGGGACTTGCGTGGTTTGGGCCCCTGGAATTTGCTGTGACGGGCGTGCACTCTGTACAAACCCAGAACCTTAACTCGGTCTGCGGGGAATTCCCGGGCATTTTCAATGGCATGCTTGGCCGCTACTCCGGACCCCCGGTTCCCCTTGAACTTGACCCAGTGGTACGGCCCATCCGGATGAAAGCCAGGTGGCCCCCATTAGCGCTGCACCCCAAGATAGAAGCTGAACTGGACCGCCTGGTTGCACAGGGGGTGCTAGAACCCCCATAGTCACTCCGTTAAAACCCAATGGGGACATATGAATTTGTGCTGACTATAAGTGCACCCTTAATATGGCACTTCAAGACCACACGTACCCAATACCGGTGGTCACCCAAGTCTTAGCTTCCTTGGTGGGGGCAAGGGTTTTCGGCAAGCTGGACTTGGCCCAGGCATATCAGCAGTTGCCGGTAGATGACGCCTCTGCCGAGGCTTAAACCATAGTGACCCACAGGGGGGCTTTCAGGGTGCGGCACCTGCAGTTTGGGGTGAGCGTGGTGTCGGGGATTTTCCAAAATCTGATGGATTGTCTCCTCCAAGGCATCCCGGGAGTCCAGCTGTTCTTCAATGATGTTTTGATTGCGGCCCCGGACTCCGAGACCTTTGCAGCGCAGCTCCGGACTGTGCTCAAACGCTTCGCCGGTGGCGGCCTCAAGGTAAAGCGGGAGAAATGCATTCTGGGGGTGCCACAGGTGGAATTCTTGGGGTTTGTGGTAGACGTCCAAGGGATTCACCCCACGGAGGACAAGATACACGCCATCAGTCAAACACCCACACCCTCTTTGAAGGCAGAGTTACAGGTTTTCTTGGGACTTTAACATTTTTACCACTCCTTCTTACCCCACAAGGCTGCCATCGCTGAACCACTTCACAGGCTACTCAACAAGCACGCTCCGTGGGACTGGGGTCCTAAGCACGACGCCACTTTCCGGGTGGTTAAAGAACTGTTGGTCTCTAACAATGTACTTGCCCACTTTGATGAGTCCCTGCCTGTGGTTTCTGGTTTCTTCCTCCTCCTCCTCCTCCTTCCCCTAAGCTGGCTTGGCTTTCCTTTCTGTTCCTGAGCCTTCTCTCTCCAGCCAGCAGCCTCCTCCCATTTCCTTGTCCTCTCTTTTTGGAGCCCCAGTTTCACATCTGGCCCTTGAGCTAAGATCCACCCTCCTTTTCTCCGTTCTCTGCTCTACATAGCCACGCCCTGCCTTAAAATGCCTGAGCCCAGAGAGCCACTGTTCTCCCATCCATGCTTGCTCACTGCTGCCTCCATATCTTTGGAGCTTCCCTAGGACAGTCTGTCAAAGCTGCCCGGTTGCTGAGGCTACCGCAGCTGCCCCCTCTTGCCCCTGCCCCCACCCTGCTCCATCCAGGTGAGTCCTGCTGCTGGGTCCAGGGGTGTGTCTACCAGGCAGGTCATTGCCAGGTAGCCTGCCAAATCTATGCATCATTGCAATGGGATGTAGTGGTTAGACTTGTCAGACTAGGATCTGGAAGACCCAGGTTCGAACCCCCACTCTGCCATGGAACTTTGCTGGGTGATCTTGGGACAGTCACACACTCTCAAGCCAAACCTACCTCACAGGGTTGCTGTGAGGATAAAATGGGGGAGAGGAGAGCAGCATATGCCACTTTGGGTCCCCATGCAGGTTATAAGTGACGTTAACTAAAATAAATAAACTACAGTGGTTCAAAAAGGATCCATCTAAATCGGGCAAGTGGCAATTATTGTGTATTCTTCCTGTTCATGGGACACTGGGTCACACACATGGTGCCCCCACTTCAGTGCAAGACTAGTGGTGTACCAGCATTACCAACCTATGCAGAGTGACCCATTCTAAGTCAAGTGGAATCCATGGTCTTTGATGAGTGTAACTCTGCTTAGGATGGCACTGTTGGAGGCTAGGGTTGTCAGTTCTGGGTCAGGAAATACTAGATTTTGGGGATGGAGCCTCGGGGGGCGGGGTTTGGGGAGGGGAGGGACTTAAATGAGGTATAGTGCCATAGAATCTATTTTCCAAAGGGGCCATTTTCTCCAGGTGAACTGATCTCTGTTGCCTGAAGATCAGTTGTAATCCCAAAAGATCTCCAGCTACCACCTGGAGGTTGGCAACCGCATTGGAGGTGCTCACTTGGAGGGCTGCCAGCAGATGTGAGCCAGCACTTGGAAAGAGCCAGAGAAAGAAGTCTAAAAGGTCAGCGTATAGACTGGCAATTATAGAAGGGAAAGAACACACTTTTGGCTGTGCATGAGCGAGCTGTTTCAAGGCCTCTTCTGTAAATATATTTAGGAAGTACTCATTGTGCAAAATACCAAACAATATCTGACGGGATGAAAGAGATTTCTGGTACTTTTCAATTTCCTCGAGGAAACTATCTTTACGAGGTGATAAAATTGAAATGTTAACACAGATGTAGGGTTTTTTTTAAAAAAAAACCCAGAAGATTTTTTTAAAAACCCAGCAAACTCACCTGGAATAGATCCAACATTATTTGGATCTGAATACTCTCCATATTGCATGTTTCCAGGTAGGTTACAAATCAAATATGCTGCTCATCATGAATGACATTAAAAAACAGCAACATCAAATGGCACTAAGGGCAGATAAATTGCCTCATTAATTATACAAGATGAAATGACGAGGAAAGGAGAAAACTCGTTGAAAGCAGATTTGGTTTGATGAGTATATTGTCTCAAAATGATATCACCAATTAAATAATTCTAATAACCCAGATCTTATTTATTATGGTGTACTGGTTAGAGTGTCAAACTAAGCCAGGTTTATATCCCCACTCTACCGTGAAGGTCAGTTAGGAATCTTTGGCCAGTCATTCTCTCTCACCCTAACATACTTCACAAAGATGTTGAGAGGATAAAACAGAGAATGAGAGAACAATGTAGAAAACCCCAATCTCCTTAGAGAAAGGGCAGAATCAAAATGTACCAAATAAATAATAACAGATAATTTAAGGCCTGAAATTCATGGAGTGTCTACAACCTGGGAGAAGCATTCATTATTAGAATTATTACAGTCTAGTGTTCTGTGGGCAGATCCAGGTGGCCAGCCGTGTTGTCTGAAGCAATAGAAGAAATTGAGAGTCCAGTGGCACCTTTAAGACCAACAAAGGTTTATTCAAGGTATGAGCTTTCGTGTGTGTTGTGTCCACTGACCGCCACCGGAGGTCAGCGCACACGCCTGAGCTTCAGTCCTGGACAACAATGGGGACTAGGATCCTAGTCCCTCCACTGGGGGAACCAATGGGACCGTGGCGGGAGATTCAAACCCGCCAATGGGACCCAGGGGTGGTCTCCT